>NC_051452.1:14289636-14352691 GCF_001649575.2 Kryptolebias marmoratus | reverse complement strand
ACCAGCTAACTGATCCTTGACTGACTCTTGAAGCGCGTGAATAAAAACCCCCTTTAATGCGGGCTCATTCCACCTGGAGGCTGCGGCTAAGGTACGAAAATCTATAGCAAACTGAGCCACCGAACGCTGTCCTTGCCTAAGATTCCATAGTTTTTGCGTTATTTCAGTCTCATTGAAACCGGTGCCAAAAGTTTGCTCAAAATCTTCGATGAACTGGTCAAATGGTGTTAGCCGAATGGCTCGAAAGCTATACTTTGCCTCAGCCCACTTTAGTACCTTGTCTCGAAGTAAGCCAATAATGTATGATATTTTAGAAGCACCATCTACAAAAGAATGGGGAGCACGAGCGAACACTAGTGAACATTGTAGCAGAAAACCGGCACACTTACCGATTTCGCCAGCGAAATGTTCAGGAGTTGGAGACGGAACCTCGCGGAAATGTCCGGAAGTGTGTACCGGAAGTGACAATGCAGTGGAAGCGGAAGCGGAAGTGGATTCAACGGCGTGTGGAATAAACGACGAAAGTTTTTGGTGAATATCTTGAGTGAGAATAATTAACTGGTCAAGACGACCGGTTTCTGCCTGTTGTCTTTCGAAAAGTGCATTTATCATCGAATCGTGTCTGGCCAGCAAGGAAGCTGCCTCGGAGCCTTCGGTTCGAGGAGAGGTGTCCGCCATCTTGGACACGATTCTACGAACCCACATAAAACTTATCCCGGAAGTACAAAAGGGCAATTAGTGGCGAAGATGGGTCTTCAAGCCTAATTTTTTAACCTAAACCTCACTCAGTTCTGGATCTGGAGTCGCTCAGGACAATTGTTTTGTGGCTGGAGCATTCTGAGAGGAACGCAAGGTAACTTGTCCATGAACGAGACCAAAACCAGACACAGAGACAACAGCTGAAGGTAAGTGTAGTTTATTTACAAGTGTCCAGTGTATATACAGTGTGAGGTATCGTGGAAGGATCTGTGAAGCAAAAGGGACAGGGTGAGTCTCGGGTACAAATCCTAATATCAGCCGAGCGCTGCTAGGTGGCTTAGTGAATGTCTCTTTGTTCTTACAGGTCCAGGAGGTGTTCAGCAACGTGGAGGAGATGTCAGAGGCGTTAGGTGATCCAGAGGTTAACAAGCCAGTAATCCTGTCCAGGTGAGTATCCAGAGGTCCAAGGTAAGTATCCGTAGTCCCGTAGCGTGGCGAAGAACCTGAAGTCAAGGTACATAGAGAACGTAGTCAACAAAATGACCAATTAGGGTTAGAGACTGTGGCTGAGAATCTAACCCAGTAGGTTCGATGGTCCAGCGAAGGTCTGGTCTCAGCTGGAGGCTTAAGTACTGGCAGTCTTCATTAACTGGATCTGGATCACCTGTGAAGGGAAAAGCTGGAGGAGCTGCCCCAAGGCGGGGCTAAAACTCCAGATCCCTACATTCCCAAACTTTTTTTGTTTTAGACGTGACCCACAAAATGATTGCGCAAAAGGCTTGTGACACCCCTCTGTCATGGTTTTGTTAAGGCTTCTGACCCACATGCAGAGAAACAGTCAGGTGAGAACCAAAAATCAGATAAACAATGATTATTCTTTCAAAACAAGCAATAACTTAATGAGTAAGGATCTGAAATGAAATTTTACAAGTAACAATGTGCATCCTTGTTAGGTGTTGATGACAGATAGAAAAGAAAATAAGTCTCCAGTGAAGGCCATAGAGATGGAGATGAGGACACAGGGATAGATTTGCTTTCTTCTGCATTGTGAGGGTGGTTTTTCCACATCAATAGGTGTTTTTCATGGCTTTGTATCTGTGTGTAACAGTGAACCAAAGGATCTTCTGAGAATTTCACAGACAAAAAAATCATTGCTGCATTCTGTGTGGGGGGTTTGGACTAGTTAGAAGGGATTTTAAGTTATAAGGTGTTCCAGAGCAAAGTTAATGTTGGGATCTGTTTGCATCAGTTGCGTCAGTTCCTCAGTTTCTCCTGCTCTGCAAATGATCTACCCTCATCAGAGGAGGATAAGAGGAGGTGTCGGCCAGCACTTTGACCCCAGAGAAAGATAAACTTGGTTTTTTGACAGCTGTTTCAAAGCTTTGGTGGCACTAAGCTTCTTTCTGGGATTTGTAAGCGAAGAAGAGTAAATTATTTTGATGGTTAAGAAGTTGAAAGTGAGAACGTAAAGAGAGGAAGATGAAAAAAAAAAAGGATTCCTCAGGCGTATGGAAGTCTGCGTCGAGGGAACACTCAAGATGTGATTGGCAAATCCCGTGGATTAGTGAAAGAACTTTGGACAAATAAAATGGTAGGTAGACACAGGTGTGTTGTGAATGGGCCAGAGTGGGAAGATAGTATAGGTAATGAGAGTGACAGGAGTAGGGAGACTTCGAGTAGTGAAAGGATGAGTCCAAAAAGAGGAAATACTTTGACAGCAGCAGGTGCAGGAAAGAAGGGAAGGGTGGTGAAAAACTGGGATGAGTTGGAAGAAGAAATGGAGAGGGAGGTAAAGGAGTTCAAAGTAATTATTAGAGTCAATGAGGAAAAAGGACTGCAGTTAATCACTCCGGTTAAACTGTTTATGATTTTGAAGAATCAAGTGGAGGATATTAAGAGATGAAAACTTGATGGTTTTCTGTAATACAGAAGAACAAAAAGATAGAGCTGTGGTGATGGTGGATTTTCTGGGTTTGTTTGTTGGTGTGTGTGAGTACTTCCTGGTGGGCGTGGCCAGACGAGTGATTGACGTCCCGTCAACACTCCCTCCTCACCTGCAAGAGATCTGGCTGATGGCGAGAACAGGTGTATTTAAGGCGGTGGCAGAGACCAGACCAGCGCTGTAGCATTACCTGCTTGTGGTAAAGTTGCTGAGCCTCTGTAGAAAACAAGAGATTTGTTATCCTGTGCTTGATTAACTCTGTTCTGTTTTTTGCCTCAGGAATTACCTTCGGTCCCGTGGATCCAGTCTGGTTTCCATTACTAGAGACTTCTGCCAACGCTCGATACTTACCTGTCTCCCGTGCCTGTCTGTCTGCTCCACGTTATCACCTGGAAGGAATTACGCACCACTGGAAGGATCTTAACCACCATCCTGGAATCCGAACTCACCACTGTTTGCCTCTCCAAGTTGTTGGACCCGCCACTCAGTCGTAAGAACCTCAACCACAAACCGTCACTTACTGCTCTTAGATTTCTCGCGTTTCGCTCCGCTATACTTACCGTGTCCTTCACTCTTTCAGATCCCAACGTCCGTTCCTGTAGATATTTCTCCTTCACTGTAAATAAATCACTTACCTTAAACTCCTGGTCTCCTGTGTCTGTCTGCTGCCGGACTGCTCAGTAGAAACTACTCTGGTTCCTGACAAGAGCATGTAGGATGAAAGAACTAGGAAAGTATAAAGTGACAAGTGTGAGTCTTATACAAGAAGGGAGTCAATGGAAGAAAGGAGTGATTTGGGGGATTCAGATTGAGGTGTCAGTTGAGGAAATAAAATAAAATCTTACAGGGGGGAGAATTAAAAATGTAAGAAGACTTCAGACTTTTAAAAATGGAGAAAAAAGGAACAGTGAGTGTTTTTTGCTAGAATTTGACATGGAAAGAATTCCAGAGAAAGTCTATTTGGGATATATGTCATATAGTGTGAGAGAATATATACCACGACCACTTGGGTGCTTTAACTGTCAAAGATTTGGCCACACAGCTCAGACATGCAAAGGAAAGAGAAGATGTACAGTGCATTAAGAGCAGGCAACCAAAATGATGTCGTTGTGGAGGCAGCCACAGTGTGGCGTATGGGGGCTGCTAAGTTATGAAGAGGGAGGTACAAGTTCAACAGGTCAGAGTATGCAACAAAATATCCTACGCAGAAGCTGTCAAAGTGGTAAAGCAACGAACAGAGGTTGAGGTGGAAAACATGGTGGATACAGGGTTAAATCAAACAAAAGGAAATAAAGTGTGTGTGGATTTAAAAAAGCTAGTGACATTCATTGCAGGGGTTATAAATGCAATGATGGAAATTAAGTCAAAAACAGAGAGAATTCAAGTAATAGTCAAAGCAGCAGCAAATCATCTTAACATCAATGAACTAACATGGGAAGAAGTAAGGGATGACCTAAGTGCTCAGGCCAGTCAGGAGTCAATATGCATAGGATAGTTATATGGTCTTGCTTCTCCAGTGGAATGTAAGAAGTTTAATATTGAATGAACAGGAATTGAAGCATTTTATTGATAAATTAGACGAGTCTCCCGAAGTTATTTGTGTACAGGAAACTTGGTTAAAACCCCAATTAGATTTTAGAATCTCAAATTATAACGCTGTTAGATATGATAGGGTTGAAGGTAATGGTGGTGGACATGCTATTTTTATTAGGGAGAATCTGCTTTTTAGAGTGGTTAAGAGAGGGAATGAAGATGAATTTATTGTTGTGGAGATTTGGATAAATGCAGAATCATTTATTATAGTAAATTATTATAATCCATGTGAGAGAGTAGAGCTAGATAAATTAAAGGAAATTCAGGGGCAGAATAAAAATAAAGTTATTTGGTGTGGGGATTTTAATCCCCATAGCAATTTATGGGGAGGGCAGAGGACTGATACAAATGGAGATATAATAGAAAAACTTTTGGAAGACAATCATTTGGTGTGTATGAATTATGGGAAGGGGGACAAGAATAGATGTGCATTCAGGAAATTGCTCAGCCATAGATTTAACACTGGTATCTAAAGATTTAGCTGGATTATGTGAGTGGGAGATAGATCAGCAGACAACAATAGGCAGTGATCATTTTCCAATTTTTTGTAAAATACATACACTTAAAGGGATGGAGGTGGTGGAAAAGCAGGAAAGATGGATATTTGAAAATGCAAAGTGGAATATGTTTAAATATATATCTGAGAGAGATATTGATCAAGTTGATTTAAATTTAGATATAGAATATGCAGATGAAAGGTTTAGGGAAATTATATTAAAGGCAGCAAAAATTACAATTCCTGTAAATAAAGGTAAGCGGGAAAAGAAAGCAGTACCATGGTGGACACAAGAGTGTAATGAAGCAATTAGGAAAAGAAATCAAGCTTTTAGAATATTGAAGAGAACACATACTTTAAAAAATGTAAATGAATATAAAAAAGTTGAAGCAGAAGCAAGGAAAGTTATTAAGAAGGCAAAGAAAACAAAATGGAGGATTTTTTGTGATACAATAGGTAGAAAAACTCCTATAGCTATTGTATGGAGAATGATTAAGAAAATGAGGGGAGGAGAGGTCATACCCAATTTCAACCTTGGAGAGACTCACACGGAGAGATAAAGACAATTAGAGTGTTTTATTGGTTAGAGGTCTTTGGCGCTCGGGCCCCGACAGGAGACGAGTTTGCAGAGAACCGCTGTGAGCTTGAATGATCGAAGTAGGGTGAGAGATTAGAGTAGTCATCCCCCGGGACCCGGACCTGGTGGTGGCGTGGAGGACGAGGAAGGGGAGTCCAGAAGAGTGGTGGAGATCAGGGAGGCGGTGGGACGAGACTTGGCTGGCGAGCAGGAGGAGCCATGGCCGGGGAGCCTTATATCCTGCACCTGGACACGATTTGGCAGCTGGGAGCGAGGATCCAAGATGAGTGATGCCGGACAGCTGGGTGAGTCTGCCAGGTTGAAATTACGGCAAGCCTTCACTTTAAAACATGAGAAAGGAATAGCTGTCATAGTTTGGTGTTTTTGTAAGTTTTGTGTTATTTGTCCAGATCTTGCCACTATCCACCTCCCCAGTAACTTGCCACGCCTCCTGCTCTCATGCCTTGCCGTTCAGTTACTTTCCAGTCTCTCATGCCACACCCTTGTTACCATGGCTATTCAATCACTGCCATCATTCTCACCTGTTTGTAATCACTCACCTGTGCCCATTTTCCTCCTGATCCTCAGCCTTTAAATACCGGTCTTTGTTCTTCACTCCTTACTGGGTCATTCCTTTCCATGTTGTGCTTTCCACTTTGTCTGCTTGTTCCGCTTTGTCCACAGTTGTCACGTTTTGGTATGCCTTGCCTTGCCTCGCCTCTTGTTTTGGATTTTGGAATTTTGTTATTATTAGTTTTGCTGCCTCGTCAGCCCTTTGTTTTGTCAGTTTATTTAAGTTAATAAATTAGTTTCTTTCTTATACCATGAGTCTGCACTCTGGGTTCGCCTCCGTCTCCACGCGTTATGACAACAGCGGTAAGAAATGAGGAGAAAATAGAAATTACTTATACTTACTTATAAAATGGTAATTACAGGAAGGGCTTATAGGTGGATTATTATTTTTTATTTAATAGAGTTACACAGGTACAGATAGGAGTAGCAAGATCAGACAAATATAAAATTGATAATGGAACTCCACAGGGCAGTATTATAATTCCTTTGTTATTTTCAATCATGGCTAATTATATTTTCTCAGAAGTAGATCAGGATATCATGCAGTCATTATTTGCTGATGATGGAGCCATGTGGAGAAGAGGAAAAAATGTACGATTAGTTCATGAGAAAATACGAAATGCTATTAAAACTGTTGAGAATTGGGCTTATGACTGGGGAATTAAATTCTCAGTAGATAAAACAAAGACTGTTGTATTTAGTAGAAAGAAGATTGAGGATATTGATTTAAAAATGTATGGGGAAAAAATAGAAAAAGATTATAAATTTTGTTTCTTGGGAATTTTGTTTGACTTAAAACTTCTATGCGGTGATCATGTAAAATATATTGAAGGAAAATGTAAAAAAGTTGTGAATATGATGAGGTATCTAACAGGATTAGATTGGGGGCAGATAAAATCAACTTCAACAAGATTTATGTAGCTTTGATAAGATCAGTAATGAATTATGGATCTGTAGTATATGGGCAAGCTGCAAAAACAACAATTAGTAAACTAGAGGTAGTTCAGAATCAAGCCTCTGTGACGTCTGTCACATGTGCTCAGTGTAAACCTGCTTTCATCTGTGAAGCCAAGCGTCCTGCACGGTGTTGGGCTGTGAGCACAACCCCCATTCTGTGGACATTGGGCTCTCATACCATCCTTATGGAGTCGGTTTCTAACTGTTTGAGCAGACACATACACATTTGTGGCCTGCTGGAGGTCATTTTGCAGGGCTCTGGCAGTGCTCCTCCTGTTCCTCCTTGCACAAAGGCAGAGGTAGCGGTCCTGCTGCTGGGTTGTTGCCTTCCTACGGCCTCCTTCACGTCTCCTGGTGTACTGGCCTGTCTCCTGGTAGCGCCTCCAGCCTCTGGACACTACGCTGACAGACACAGCAAACCTTCTTGCCACAGCTCACATTGATGCACCATCCTGGATGAGCTGCACTACCTGAGCCACTTGTGTGAGATGGACTCTACATCTCATGCTATCACAAGTGTGAAAGCACCACCAACATTCAAAAGTGACCAAAACATCAGCCAGAAAGCATAAGTACTGAGAAGTGGTCTGTGGTCCCCACCTGCAGATTCACTCCTTTATTGAGTGTGTCTTGCTAATTGCCAATAATTTCCACTTGTTGTCTATTCCATTTGCACAACAGCATATGAAATTGGTTGCCAATCAGTGTTGCTTCCTAAGTGGACAGTTTGTTTCACAGAAGTTTGATTTACTTGGAGATATATTGAGTTGTTTAAGTGAAACCTTTATTTATTTGAGCAGTGTAGTTACTTTACCAAAATTGAGTTCATTCTTGTTCATACAGTAACAATTTACAACACAAAGTTTGCAAAAAGAAAAATCCCACTGACCAACAATAGGATTATTTTACACAAAGTAAAACCTGAGATTCTGTAAGATAGACATTTGAAAGTATCTGCTTCACACACTATGTGAGACTGTAGAGTGGTTCTCAGATCAGTTCCCAGTGCAGCACTGAGAGTCATCTCTGTCAGTCACTGCTGGATAAAGCTCTGCTCTCCTCTCGTTTCCATCTCCCAGACACAGTCCAGCCAGAGTCTCTCTGCGTACAAGCTGCTGCTGCTTCAGCCTCTTTGGATCATCAGGATACAGCTCATCTTCTACCAGAAACACACCATCATCTTCAGTGGCTCCTGCAGAAAAGTCATAACTTCCAGCTGTAGGGACAAAAAGAAGTAATGCATTTTCAGAGACCCCAACACATACTTCAATCACAACCCAATGAGCAAAATCTTTAGTTAAAACTTTGTCTGTAACTGTCAACACTGCTTAGCAAAATATTTCATGCACCATTGGACAGATTTTATTTAAACCTTCTGTAAATAAATTTTACTTGTACAGCTACAACTGCGAACAAGGTCCCGCCTCAGTTTCTGCCCTCCACACGCTCAAATTCAACCATAAATGGTCAATGCAAAGCACCTCATGAATGTGAAGGTGTATTTAAATGAGCCAGCTGATCAATGTTATTTCATGGGTAACAGTAGCAACCACGGAGAAAAGAGTGAAGAAACAAAATTTCACTGAGGCAGAAATAGATGTACTGGTGAGGTGGAGAACAGAAAAAAATTATCATTTTTGGGAGCCACAGTAGTGGCGTTACAAATAAAAGGAAGTGTTCTGAGTGGCAACACGTTATCACTGTTAATTCAGTGAGAGAGACAAAAAGGACAGTGACTGAGGTGAAGAAAAAGTGGTCAGATTTAAGGGTGGAGGCAAAAAAGCGACTAACCAGCCTCTGGCAGAAAATGTCGGGTCCATATGGCTCACCAGCGGAAGCATAAATAATACTGCTGTTTCAAAAGCTTATGATTAAGTCAATCTAAGATTAATGTTTGATTATGGAGTGAAATTAAATATCTGAAAGGAAACATGATGCAGTGTGGCCTTAATTCCTCACTTCATCTGTGTTGCCAGTTTCCCCTGTCTCCAAAACAAGTGTTATTGGTACACATGGCTCAGAGTTTGCATGAGGGACCGCACATTTTCCTGAGAAGTTTGTGTTTTATAGATCACAGACTTTGCGTGGAAAGGGATGCACGCAAGTTTCTGGCCCCATTTTGTGCATACACCAGTTTTATAAATGAGACCCCAGGTGACATATCACATGATCACATTAAATCTTTTTTTGGTGAGTGATATGTATTCCCTCAAGTAATGCTAAGTCTTTATTTCTTTTCGTGTCTTGCTGTCTGATCCTGAAACCAGTCCCTGTTCTCCTATCATAGACAAATTCAGAAATACAGTTACTGAGAAGCTGCAGGTTTACAGGAAACACTGGATCTTTGCTTTGAGAAGAATTGGCTTTAGTCAAATTCTTCTGAAAGCAGCAGGAACGACTCCAACCTTCTACTGACCTTAAAGTCCTCAGTCTGTTGACTGGACTTTTCACAAGATCCAGCAGTTGCTGAACATCTGGATCCTGCAGGTTGTTTGAGCCAAGGTTCAATTCTTTCAGATGGGAGGGGTTGGATTTTAGAGCAGAGCCCAGAGAAGAACAGCTGATCTTTGACAAACTGCACCTCCACAATCTGAATAAAGAAAAAAAATGTAAGCTTAGAAAACAAAACAAGATTTTTAAAGACTCTGAACATTTAACTTGTTTCAAACTAAACTATTTGAATTATTGAAGTTTAATTAGTAAGAATAAATCATAACTGTTAGTTTCAGTTCTGCTTTTATTGTGAAAGTCATGACTTTCTTTATGTTTAATATTTGAAGTTCAATTAAAGCCCAGAAGAAGAAAACAGAGTTTCTCCTGAAGCTCCTCAGTGTGAATCAGAATAATATCAGCCTTATGTCGGCACTTTAGTGTCGACATTAGGCTGTACAGTGTGTCTGTACAGTGGTAATTAACATCATTCACTGAGTTCCAAAGGATCATCTTCATGTGAGAAAAACTTAATTTAATCACTGATCAAGTTTGTTTCCCCCTTTTTTAATTAGATTTAATTTTGAGACAAAAAGGAATACAAAGATTGAATCACGTTTAGTTTTTTCTCTCTCTCTTTGTCCAAAAGCATCAGAACTCCCCCTCCGAGTATGGGTGTTGCCCATTGGCCAAATGAACACTGAAACACCCGCCTTCTTTTAAGAACTGCGGCTCTGATTGGATTATCAGCATACAAAGCCCAACCCCCGGCTTTGTTTTAAAAGTTTAACATGGCCCTTCACTCTCCCTTCTGTTTTNTGGACACTACGCTGACAGACACAGCAAACCTTCTTGCCACAGCTCACATTGATGCACCATCCTGGATGAGCTGCACTACCTGAGCCACTTGTGTGAGATGGACTCTACATCTCATGCTATCACAAGTGTGAAAGCACCACCAACATTCAAAAGTGACCAAAACATCAGCCAGAAAGCATAAGTACTGAGAAGTGGTCTGTGGTCCCCACCTGCAGATTCACTCCTTTATTGAGTGTGTCTTGCTAATTGCCAATAATTTCCACTTGTTGTCTATTCCATTTGCACAACAGCATATGAAATTGGTTGCCAATCAGTGTTGCTTCCTAAGTGGACAGTTTGTTTCACAGAAGTTTGATTTACTTGGAGATATATTGAGTTGTTTAAGTGAAACCTTTATTTATTTGAGCAGTGTAGTTACTTTACCAAAATTGAGTTCATTCTTGTTCATACAGTAACAATTTACAACACAAAGTTTGCAAAAAGAAAAATCCCACTGACCAACAATAGGATTATTTTACACAAAGTAAAACCTGAGATTCTGTAAGATAGACATTTGAAAGTATCTGCTTCACACACTATGTGAGACTGTAGAGTGGTTCTCAGATCAGTTCCCAGTGCAGCACTGAGAGTCATCTCTGTCAGTCACTGCTGGATAAAGCTCTGCTCTCCTCTCGTTTCCATCTCCCAGACACAGTCCAGCCAGAGTCTCTCTGCGTACAAGCTGCTGCTGCTTCAGCCTCTTTGGATCATCAGGATACAGCTCATCTTCTACCAGAAACACACCATCATCTTCAGTGGCTCCTGCAGAAAAGTCATAACTTCCAGCTGTAGGGACAAAAAGAAGTAATGCATTTTCAGAGACCCCAACACATACTTCAATCACAACCCAATGAGCAAAATCTTTAGTTAAAACTTTGTCTGTAACTGTCAACACTGCTTAGCAAAATATTTCATGCACCATTGGACAGATTTTATTTAAACCTTCTGTAAATAAATTTTACTTGTACAGCTACAACTGCGAACAAGGTCCCGCCTCAGTTTCTGCCCTCCACACGCTCAAATTCAACCATAAATGGTCAATGCAAAGCACCTCATGAATGTGAAGGTGTATTTAAATGAGCCAGCTGATCAATGTTATTTCATGGGTAACAGTAGCAACCACGGAGAAAAGAGTGAAGAAACAAAATTTCACTGAGGCAGAAATAGATGTACTGGTGAGGTGGAGAACAGAAAAAAATTATCATTTTTGGGAGCCACAGTAGTGGCGTTACAAATAAAAGGAAGTGTTCTGAGTGGCAACACGTTATCACTGTTAATTCAGTGAGAGAGACAAAAAGGACAGTGACTGAGGTGAAGAAAAAGTGGTCAGATTTAAGGGTGGAGGCAAAAAAGCGACTAACCAGCCTCTGGCAGAAAATGTCGGGTCCATATGGCTCACCAGCGGAAGCATAAATAATACTGCTGTTTCAAAAGCTTATGATTAAGTCAATCTAAGATTAATGTTTGATTATGGAGTGAAATTAAATATCTGAAAGGAAACATGATGCAGTGTGGCCTTAATTCCTCACTTCATCTGTGTTGCCAGTTTCCCCTGTCTCCAAAACAAGTGTTATTGGTACACATGGCTCAGAGTTTGCATGAGGGACCGCACATTTTCCTGAGAAGTTTGTGTTTTATAGATCACAGACTTTGCGTGGAAAGGGATGCACGCAAGTTTCTGGCCCCATTTTGTGCATACACCAGTTTTATAAATGAGACCCCAGGTGACATATCACATGATCACATTAAATCTTTTTTTGGTGAGTGATATGTATTCCCTCAAGTAATGCTAAGTCTTTATTTCTTTTCGTGTCTTGCTGTCTGATCCTGAAACCAGTCCCTGTTCTCCTATCATAGACAAATTCAGAAATACAGTTACTGAGAAGCTGCAGGTTTACAGGAAACACTGGATCTTTGCTTTGAGAAGAATTGGCTTTAGTCAAATTCTTCTGAAAGCAGCAGGAACGACTCCAACCTTCTACTGACCTTAAAGTCCTCAGTCTGTTGACTGGACTTTTCACAAGATCCAGCAGTTGCTGAACATCTGGATCCTGCAGGTTGTTTGAGCCAAGGTTCAATTCTTTCAGATGGGAGGGGTTGGATTTTAGAGCAGAGCCCAGAGAAGAACAGCTGATCTTTGACAAACTGCACCTCCACAATCTGAATAAAGAAAAAAAATGTAAGCTTAGAAAACAAAACAAGATTTTTAAAGACTCTGAACATTTAACTTGTTTCAAACTAAACTATTTGAATTATTGAAGTTTAATTAGTAAGAATAAATCATAACTGTTAGTTTCAGTTCTGCTTTTATTGTGAAAGTCATGACTTTCTTTATGTTTAATATTTGAAGTTCAATTAAAGCCCAGAAGAAGAAAACAGAGTTTCTCCTGAAGCTCCTCAGTGTGAATCAGAATAATATCAGCCTTATGTCGGCACTTTAGTGTCGACATTAGGCTGTACAGTGTGTCTGTACAGTGGTAATTAACATCATTCACTGAGTTCCAAAGGATCATCTTCATGTGAGAAAAACTTAATTTAATCACTGATCAAGTTTGTTTCCCCCTTTTTTAATTAGATTTAATTTTGAGACAAAAAGGAATACAAAGATTGAATCACGTTTAGTTTTTTCTCTCTCTCTTTGTCCAAAAGCATCAGAACTCCCCCTCCGAGTATGGGTGTTGCCCATTGGCCAAATGAACACTGAAACACCCGCCTTCTTTTAAGAACTGCGGCTCTGATTGGATTATCAGCATACAAAGCCCAACCCCCGGCTTTGTTTTAAAAGTTTAACATGGCCCTTCACTCTCCCTTCTTTTTTTTTTTTTTTTTTTTGTTCATGACTTTCACTCTCTTGTCTTGGCTCTCACTTGTTTTTGTTGTTTTTTTCCGCATTGCTGACTTCATCACATTTTCCCTTTTGAGCAAAATTTTGATCATTAAGAAGTTTTTTTCTCAGTTTATTACGACACTGCTGTTAATTTAGGGAAGTTAGTGAAATAAGTAAAACAGTCAGAGCTTTGGTTAAACTCTACTGCGTCGTCTTCATGGGATTCAAACTCATCACTCCAACTTCAACCTAACCTCAGACTCAAACATCCACCTAAGAGTCGTTCACCAGCCTACCGAGGACCGAGCAGCTGACTGCAGGACCAGTCCGGAACCGGCTCGAAGGTTCTCCTCAGCTCCCGCTGACTGAAAAGTGTCCTGGAGATGACATCTCGTGGGCCTTTTCACCAACATGCCCAAACTACCATCTGGTACCAAAAGTAGCAGCTAATCAGCCTCTTGGTAGGAAAATTCTCTGAACCTGTTGCTGGTGCTTTTGGTAAAGGCAATGAGTTTCGGTCTCTAAAGTCATTAATATCTCACTTAGGTGGTCAAATCCATAGTAACAGTCATCACTTTCATCACATAAAATTAATTTTTCAAACCCCTTTTGCCTCAAAATGTTAACTTCTTTGCTTTAATTAGACTCTTCTGTCCAATCTTTATGCTGATTCAACCCCCCAGTCAATATTTTAGTACCAAATTCAAACATTCAATATTCTTCATAACCTGCCGTAAATTGTGCTATATTTGTTTGTTCAACCAATAAACGCCACATAAACAGTGCAAAACTTACTTCAGTTGTAAGTGTGTTTTGATATGATTATGATTTAATCTGAAGTGAAGAACTCATGATTTAGGATAGTTAAATTTTGAGACTGATAACCAAAAATTCTAAATTCATGTAATTGTTCCCTCTCTGGAGGGTGGTGAATTATAATTTATGAATTATTAACAATTCAAACATCTCCATCTCATAATAACATATACCCTCTTCCCTACAGTTTAGTCATTTTTGATTCAGGTTGACTCCAAAGTTGATCAGTTGTAGATGTACATCCATTGTTTATTTTCTAAGAGTTTCAATTTTTTCCATCTACTACATACATTATGAGAAATTTTGCAAACAGAAAACACTGATCCAAATATTGCGAGGAAAATTTTTAAAAACAGATCTTGTGTCATCAGTTAGCACTTACAACAAATTTGAAGATTATTCTCAGTTACTACCAATCCAAATTTTAACTTAATCCTTGTAAAATTGATACAGTTACATCCTTTCCTGTGTTTGCTTGGATTGTATTGCTGTGGCAACCATCAGGAGTTAGGTGGAATCCATAAGTTAATTAGTTGCAGATGTTCATCCAGTGATTTTTTCTTGCAAGTTTGAATAAATTCAATTTTGTAATTTGTGAAATAAATTTTTTAACGGCAAAGACAAAAGAACACGCACACATACTCACGCACAAAAACACAAACAGAAACATTGTCCCCTTCAGTGAAGGGCAATAAACATGTCTGACCTCAGAGTCTCCAGTCTACATTGTGGACTCTCCAGAAAACCACACAGTTGGTTCACTCCTGAATCCTGCAGTTTGTTGTCTCTCAGGTCCAGTTCTCTCAGATGGGAAGGGTTGGATTTCAGAGCTGAGACCAGAGATGAACAGCTGATCTCTGACAAACTGCAGCCCCACAAACTGAATAAAGAATAAAACATGTAAGTATATAAAAAACAAACAAAAAAAGCCCAAGACTTTTAAAGACTCTGAATTCTGAAAAACATAGATCTATCTGAAAGCTGTTTTAACTTGTTTCAAACTGAACTATTTTAATTATTGAAGTTTAATCAGTAATAACAAGCAGTACGCTAATGGCCACGTCACTGAGGATGTTGAATACTGATTGTTTTAGTTTTCAAGATGGGTGTTTTTCACAACTGGAGTTGAACAGGCATACAAATATACAGAATATTCTATATTGTTAACATTGTTTGATTCCAAGAACTAAAACATCAAACAGACACTACTGTGGCCCTGATGGTGTTTAGCTGGTGATCAGGCCTCTACCCATAGAACCCTGTCATGCTCAGGCCAAATGAGGTACATGGGTTTACTTTCCGGTGGGCCCACCACATGCAGGAGAGGCCATATGAGTTGGGTGCGAAATGCAGAAGAGCCACTGAGGTAGTGGAAGGTGAGGACTCCCAGTTTTCTGCTGAGGAACTTTAATGCCCACATTGGTAATGACAGTATAACTTGGAAGGGCATGAATGGCCTTTCTGACTTGAACCCAAGTAGTGTTCTAGTATTGTATTTCTGTGCTACCCACAGTTTATCCATAACAAACACCATGTTCAAACATAAATTTTGTCCATAAATGCATATTGCACTAGGACACACTAGGCTGCAGATCAATGACAGACTTTGTAGTCATGTCATTTGACCTGTGGCCGTATGTTTTGGACAATTGAGTAAAGAGAGGGGCAGACCTGTCACCAGATCACCACCTAGTGGTAAGTTGAATCAGATGATGGGGGAAGATACCAGTCAGACCAGGAAAACTCAAATGCATAGCAAAGGTTTGCTGGGAATGCCTGGCATAAAGATCTTTTAACTCACACCTCCAGTTGAGCTTCAATTGCATCCGAGTTGAGGCGGGGGACATTGAGTTAGAGTGGGACATGTTCCATGCTGCTATCGTTGAGGCAGCTGACCTGAGTTGTGGCCGCAAGGTTGTTGGTGCCTCTTGTGGTGGCCATCTTCAACCTGGTGGTAAACTCCCCAGGTGAGGGAGGCTGTCAAGTGAAGAAGGTGTCCTATTGGGCCTTGTTAGCTGATAGGACTCCGGAGACAGCTGAGGGGTACAGCTAGGCCAAGGAAGATGCAGTCTGGCTGTTGCTGAGATAAAGTCTTGGATGTGTAAGGAATTCGGTGAGGCCTTGAATAGAAACTCCTGATTGGCTCAGAGAAGATTCTGGCAAACCATCAGGTGGCTGATGCGGGGGAAAGCAGCACTTTACCAGCAATGTGTATAGTGGAGGTGGAGTGCTGTTGACCTCAACCAGTGATGTTTTTGGAGGTTGAAGGAATACTTGAAGAACCTTCTCAATCTCACTAACATATCTTCCATGGAGAAAGCTAAGCCTGGGGACTATTAGGTGGGTCTGCCAATAACTGAGGCTGAGGTCACAGAGGTAGTTAAAATGCTTTGTGGTGACAGGGCTCTGGGGGTGGACGAGATCTGCCCTGAGTTCCTTAAAGCTCTGGATGTTGCTGGGCTGTCTTGGTTGACACATCTTTGGAACATCACATGGACAGTAGTGGCAGTGCCATTTGATTGGCAGATTAGGGTGCTGGTTCCTTTAAAAAGAGGGTCCAGAGGGTGTGGTGCAATTACAGGGGAATCACACTCCTCAGCCTCTCTGGTACGGTAAATGGACTGTACTTATATAGCACCTTTCTACCCAACCAGGCCACTCGAAGCACTTTACAACACAATCTGTCCCATTTACCCAACCACACACTTATTCATACAGCACTCTATCTAACTCTATCTGAATAAGTCATTCTATAGAGTCTAATCAATGCTTTAGTTTGCATCCTTGCACTGATGGGGCACACATAAGAGTCAATTAAGGGTTCAGTGTTTTGCCCAAGGACACTTCAACATGTGGCATACTGGTGGAATCAAACCTCCAACTATCTTATTGGAGGACAGTTGCTCTAACCACTGTTCCATGGCCACCCACAAAAGGTCTATTTAGGGATGCCGGAAAGAAAGTCCGATCTATAGTTGAACCTTAGATGCAGGAGGAACAATGCAGGTTCTGTCCTGGCCATGGAACCTTGGTCCAGCCCTTTACCCTTGCTAGGGTTCTTAAGGGGGGCATGGGAGTTTGCCCAACCATTCTATATGCATTTTGTGGACTTGGAGAAGGCATTCGATCATGTTTACCGAGGTACCCTGTGGGGGGTGCTTTGTGAATATGGGTTTGGGGGTCCATTACTATGGGGCATTCAGTCTCTATACAAATGGTGCAAGAGTCTGGTTCGCATTGCTCGCAGTAAGTTGGACCTCTTCAGGGTGAGAATTGGATTTTGCCAATGCGTTGTCACCAATTCTGTTAATGACTTTTTTGGACAGAATTTCTTGGAGCACCCAGACGGCTGTGGCAGTTCTGTGGCCTCAAAATTTTGTCTCTGCTATTTGCAGATGATGTTGTCCTGTTAGCGTCATTGTGCCATGTTGTTCATCTCTCACTGGAGCAGTTCACAGCCAAGTGTGAAGCTGCTGGGATGAGGACCAGCACCTCCAAATCTGAGGCCATGATCCTCAGTCAGAAAAGGGTGCACTGCTCTTTTTGGGTTTGGAGCACAGAGTTAAAAATACAGAGAGTGCACCGGTCAAGTGGTTGTGTGACTCAATGTACACTCGCCGCCATTATCAAAATGAAAATCGTCTTGTTGCTAATCAGAAAACTCCTTCAGCAGCATGCCTGAGTAGTGTGCATGTTACAACTGCATCAATAAACGCAAAAGCAGTATCTGAAATATCCTTCCATAGGCAAGTAACCATACAATACACAATTTTGTGTGAATTTAGCAAATTTTATATAAAAAAATAATAATTCAAAATGTATTGACACTTGATACATCTACTGCCTGCTGAGTCGGGATAAATGTTTCTGCCCTCCAGTTGAACATAATTTCAGTTATAGGGTAGGGTGAAACTCTGAGTCAGTATTCATCGAGCTGAAGAGCCCAACACAGTTAATTACCACTGGTGCTTGACCTCATCTGTTAGTCTGTTCATCATCAGAGAAAACAAGGAGGGATACTTGATGCAGTTCCACTTCCACATTGAAGCTATCTGTCACTCCTACAGCATACCTCACCACTGTCCTGCTGTCCTCGTACATGTCCTGTGCCAGTTTAACACACTTCTCTGCCAATCCAGAGTTCCTCATACAACACCACAGCTCCTCCCTTGGCACCCTGTCATATGATTTTTCTAAACCCACAAAGAATGAAGTGAAGTTCTTTCTGACCCTTGCTGTTCTTCTTTGTCAGCATCCTCAAAGCAAATATGGCATCTGTGGTGCTCTTTCTTGGCATAAACCCATGCTGCTATTCATAAATAGTCACCTCTTGTCTAAGTCTTGCTTCGCCAACTCTCTTCCAGATTGGCATTGTGTGGCTCATTAACTTAGTTCCCTGTAGTTGGGCAGCACGATGGATTAGTGGTTAGCACTGTTGCCTCACAGCAAGAAGGTCCTGGGTTCAAACCCAAGGTTGGACCTGGTGTCCTTACCTGCCATCCTCTTCAAAGCTTTCTGGACTTCATCCTTTCATTTTCTTCATTCATTACCTCCTCAATGTACTCTGTCCATTTTCCCATCACACTCTCCTCTCCAGTTAGAACTTTACCATTTCTGTCTTTAACAAGCCTAACTTGCTGAACTTCCAAATATCTTCCTACCTGTCTCTCTAATCACTGTTGCTGCAGTAGCCCAGTCATCTGGAAACTCTTTCTTACCAACCAGAGCCTTTAGCAGCTAATTTCTGAACTCCTCACAACACTCTTCCTTCCTCAACTTCCACCATTTGGTCCTCTTCTCTGCCTTTACTCTTTTCCTCTTCTATACCGCAACTGTCATCCTACACACCACCATCCAATGCTGTCTGGTCATGCTCTCCCCTGCCACAACCTTACAGTCCACAATCTCCCTTGAGGTTACCTCCTCTACACAGAATGTTGCCTAATGGCATACTCCTGCCTCCACTTTCATAGGTCACCCTGTGTTCCTCCCTGTTTTGGAAAGAGATGTTAACTACAGCCATTTCCATCCTCTTGACAAAATTCACTACCATGTTTCCTTCATGGTTCCTTTTCTTGACAATAAACCTGCCCATCACTTCCTCATCTCCTCTGTTACCTTCACCATCATGTCCATTCACATCTGCTCCGATCACCACTCTCTCCTCCCTGAGAAAACTTTCCATCACTTTTTCAAGATCCTATGAGTTTATCTTTCTCTTCTACATCACATCCAACCTGTGGGGCAAAACCACTGACAACATTCAGCATCAGACTTTCTACTTCTACCTTCAGACACATCACCCTGTCTGACACTCTTTTTTCCTCGACTACATTTCTTGCTAACTCCTCCTTCAGGACCACCCCAACTCTATTTCTCTTCCTATCCACACCATGGTAAAACAGCTTAAACCCTGCCCCAATGTTGCAAGCCTTGCTGCCCTTCTACTTGGTCTCTTGCACACATAACACATCTACTTTCCTCTGCATCATGTCAGCTGGCTCCCTACCTTTGTCTGTCATTGTTCCTATTTTTAGAGTTGCTACCCTCAGTCCTACACTCTTGATTTTCCTCTTCTCCCTCTGTCTCCTGGCACATTTTCCTTCACATTTCTTCGTTGACTAACAGTAGCACAATTTCCACCGATACCCTGTTTGTCAATTGTTTAGTGGCTGGTTTAGATGATGCACAACATTATTTTCAAACATCTCCATCTTTTTTCATCATAAGATGATCTTACTTTAAAACTCTGACATGAATGGTGGCTGGCGATATGCATTCTTTCAAACAATGCTAGGCTTTTAATACATTTTTCTGGAGGATGGTGTGGGTGTTTGGGTAGGGAGGAGAGCCCCATCTTTACCACTTAAGAACAGCTTATGAAGAACATTTAGACTGGAATCTGGATCACACATTTTACAGACATTAGACCCTCTTCAAAACATTTTCTAATTTTTTGACATCTATTTTTCTATCAGGTGTGAGCCTTGAAACCCTCTTTTTTAACTTTTACAAATATGTCATAAATCACAAACTGTTCTTATTTTTTCAGTGTAGAATAATTCACTAATCACTGAAATCCATCGAGTGGTTCTTGAGATGTTTTGCTAACAGATAAACAGGGTTAAATTTCACAGTTACTGTCAAAGGTTTAAGCAAATATATTGTACAACGTGTAGTTCTCAGAATACTTTTTAGGGAAAATGTTGAGATACTACTTCACCAAATTTTAGCTCAAAATCAATAAAAATGAATGTGTTCTAGCCAGTTAACTGATAGCAACTTTGATTTGTTCTTTATTTATTAATGTAAAAAAACCCAATTACTTTCTGTAAGTTTCATTAAAATATGTTTAGTGATCCACAATATATTTTAATAAAGTTATAGAGAAAGCAGCCCTCCCCCCATAACACCACCAAATACATACACTCACAGGCAGGCGTTAAACATGTCTGACCTCAGAGCCTTCAGTCCACATCGTGGACTCTCCAGAAAACCACACAGCTGCTTCACTCCTGAATCTTGCAGGTTGTTGTCACTCAGGTCCAGATGTCTCAGATGGGAGGGGTTGGAATTCAGTGCCAATACCAGAGAAGAACAGCTGATCTCTGACAAGCTGCAGCTCATCAAACTGAATAAAGAATAAAACATGTAAGTTAGAAAACAAAACAAGACTTTTAAAGACTGAACTCTGAAAAACACTGATCCAAGTGAAAGTTGTTTTAGCTTGTTTCAAACAAAACTATTTAATGACTGAAGTTTATCAGTAATAATAAATAACTGTTAGTTTCAGCTTTGCTTTTATTGTGAAAGTTATGACTTTAACTATGAGGTAAAAAACAATTGTGTCAGTTTTCAAGTAAATGAGCCAATGTTTATTATTTGATGTTTAAATAAAGCTCAGAAGAATAAAACAGAGTTTCCCATGAAGCTCCTCAGCGTGGATCAGTGTGACAGCCCCCTGCTGGTGCAATGTGGCCAGTTAACTGTGCTTTCTTTAAGGTCCTGGAATGGGAGGCACCTTGGGTCTCGTGTACATCTGGACCATATATAAGAAGTGCTCGTTCCATTCATGACGCGCGCACAGACTGCGTGGGGAGCGTCAGTCACTTGGCACGGTGTGAAACGCACAGATGACATGGGAGCCATTTGGTAGGTTCTGGTTAACCACGTGTAGCAGCGTTATTGGACTCCACCTGACAAAGGTCTACACCGGGGAGCAGACCCTTGTACTTGAGGGGGCCAGCCAGTCCCTGTCTGAAGGAGACCATCACCTGTCAGTGGACCAGACAGAAGCATGCACTTGCCGATGCAGCAGACCCTGGGTATATGCCAGTGTTTCTGGGTTACCGCCCACTTCCCCTAGACTTGCTTTAAGAATAAATTCCATTCAAGGGCTTAAAATGGCCGTTGGTGTTATGTCCCCCCCATTTTGTTGTTGCGGTCTGCTGAGCCGGGTCGTAACATCAGTCTTATGTCAGCCCTTTAGTGTTATCAGAACTTTCACATCAGATTCATCTCAGCACGGAACTAAATAAAGGCCCAAGGATTCTCTGAAGGAATGCATATCGCCTGATGTCTTTCATGTCAGAGTTTTAGTCTAAGATCATCTTATTATGAGAAATGATGGAGTTGAAATTGTTTTGGTCAAACCTTAAAACAGATTAAACAATGGTCTCTTTTGATGTCACATCGCTTTTTACGTGCAGTCCTGTTGCTAAGGCAGTGGAAGTGGTCATTTTAAGGTTAAAATCAGAAACCACTCTTAGCAGCAGGACCCCTCTTTTCACAGAGCACCTCTTCCAACTCTTGAAACTGCCTGCAGTCAACCTATTTCACATATGGGGGTTAATATTATAGGCAGAAACATGGGTGTGCCATGGGGTCTCTAGTTTCTTCTATTGTTGCAAACCTGTACATGGAGGAGGTAGAAAAGAGAGTATTGGTGTCCTTCTCAGGGACACCACAAAGTTATTGGTTCAGGTATGTTGATGACACCTGGGTCAAAAATAAATCTCAGGACGTCCAACATTTCACTGATCACATCAACCCTGTAAATAAATATATAAAGTTCACACAAGAAGATGTAAAAGATGGCAGGTTGGCTTTCTTGGACTGTGAGGTCTCAGTCTCGAATGAGGACATTTGGAATCTGATGTTTAACACAAACCCACCCACAGAGACCAGG
Source organism: Kryptolebias marmoratus (assembly GCF_001649575.2). Classification (NCBI taxonomy): domain Eukaryota; kingdom Metazoa; phylum Chordata; class Actinopteri; order Cyprinodontiformes; family Rivulidae; genus Kryptolebias; species Kryptolebias marmoratus. Next base: position 14,330,735 of record NC_051452.1, on the reverse strand, counting down.
GCTTGCATTTTGACTCCTATCACCCTCTGGAGCACAAGTTAGGAGTCATTAGAACTCTGTATCACAGAGCAGACAGTGTTCTCACAAACTCAAGGGCCTGGGAGATGGAGAAATCCCCACAAGACAGGCCCTAGAGCAACGTAGATATCCTAACTGGGCCTTCCTGAAAGCAGATAAGAAACTCAAACAGCAATCCAGCCAGCGACCGGGTGAAAAGGAGGACCCCAAAGCCAGACCCAGACCAGTGGTCAGTCCATATGTTGTGGGAGTTTCAGAGAAACAGAGACATTTATTTTCTAAATGGCTTTCAAACCCCAAAATACACTACGGCAAAGACTGGTTCAACCCAAAGATCCAGTCCCCTGACACAAACAGAGTAAAATTGTGTACCCTGTTAAATGCCAAGAGGATTGTGATCAGTTAAACATTGGGGAAACAAAGCAGCCACTGACCAAAAGGATGGTCCAGCAAAAAAGAACAATATCATCAGGCCAGTAATCTGCGGTTTGCTCCCATTTGAAGGCTAGTGGTCACCCTTTCAGAGATGAAGATGTGCACATCCTTGGTAGAGAGGAATGTTGGTTTGAGAGAGAGGTAAAGGAAGCCATCTTTGTAAAGAGAACCCATCCATCATTAACCAGGGGCAGATGCCTCCATGTCCAACTGTCCCCCTCCTACAATGCTGGTATTGTGAGTATCACTCAGCCCTCTGTGAATAGCAAGCAGACATCAGGGCCCTAAAAATCTCTTGTTTGGCTGATGGTCCTTTTTTGCATGTAAACAACTAGTTTTGGGTGTCACACTCAACTGGTTTATTCACTATGCGAAGGTGTTGCTTATAAGGCTGAGTTTGCTTGCAGTTCCTCAGATTTAAGAAGTATTTTGGATAAAAGGCGAAACATATTATCTAAGAAGTGACCGACCAATCTAACCTTGTTAGATTTTTTTACCTGGATTATTGAGCATGCATCAGGATGTCTCTTTCTCTTTTTCATCTTTTCATTTGCGCTTTTCCTTAATGTTTCTGTTTATGGGTACGTTTGTCCTTTATGAGCACCTGCAACCTCATGGTACCCAGATGCTGCGCCATTGACCTTTGTGTGGTGGAAACCCACCTATATTTTTGTTAAAAGAGTTATAGCTTCACTTTGTTGGTTTCTGGATTTATACCTTGTGTGTTGCTTTAATGCTTTAAAACTCTGCATGTTTTGCTAAAACTTTGTGTTGAGGAAGTGTAACGCTACAGCTTTTGGTTCACAGGTCAAAGCTGATTTGAGTCTGTGCAAATGTGTATGATGCCATGTACAGCCACACCTGAAAAGTTTACATTCATCTGCTGTTACAGTTTTAATAAATTTGCTCACTGCCTTAAGTTGTTTTGCTGTGTTTAATGGGGGAACATTTTGTGTGTTGAAATGCTCTCAGTGGCCCTTCCTGGTGAAGTGCCTGGAAGAAACTGAGTCAGTCAACATGTTGTAATGAGCTGACTGGTCCAGAAGGGTGGTCCTTTCCGGTTATAATCCCTTCTTCTACCTGAGCTCACCTCGTTCGTTGCCGTCAAAACTTAGTGCTTTGTTTCAGCTAGTGGTCAAGTAAAATTCTTACATGCTGAGAAAATTAACGATATACTTTAGTAAATTCTTTGACAAATTAAACTTAATCAAACACTTCAAATGAGGTCAAATTAGGTTTGTTTCATTCTTTGAGTCATGAAGTTGCTTCTGGCAATCTTGAATTAGCTCTCACTGAACTAACTTCAGATCTAATTCCAAATTATTATAGCCAAATTCAAAAGCTTTACTATACACACATGTAACAGCTTTTAACACAGTTGGTTAATGGAATGTACTTTTACATTTTGGAATGTGTTTTAAAGATAAAGCTTCTATATAAATGCTAGCCAGTTTACCATTAGTTTTGAGAACCAGATTCAAGTTACTACATGAGTTACTGAAACACGCAGGAGATAAACTGAAAACTACAGGTCAAAAACTAACTCAGTTGTAGGTGTTCTGTCCCTGAGGTCATAAAAGAAAGTGTTCCTTCTGTGTATAGTGAGAAACTCAGCGTTTTGTGTAAAACACTTCAATCTAGCGACGACAGGAGGTATTGCGTTTAGGTCATGGAAAGGTTAAGTTTTACTTCTGTTTTTTGTGCACACGTAGGAGTAAGGGAGAAGACATTTTGTTGCTCGTCGTTCATGCTCGATATGGGACAATCTGTAAGTTTTGTAACAGAAAAGTGTTGAATATGTAACGTTTGCTTTATTTAGGATGCTCAGTGGAATTAAGAATGTGTTATTGTGTTTGTATTTTTCAGTTTCACAAAAAAGAAATGGAAAAGGAATTATTGTTCAAGTAAATGAGTCGAAACCTCTCCAGACTCCTAGACCATTTTGTTTAGCTCGCTGTCGAAGTTGTGTAGCAACACATAACTAAGGGCAGAAGAGTAGGAAGAAAACTAATTTCTGAAACACTAACTTGAGTTAACGGGAGATAGAAGCTGAAATAAAACACATTTGTCTAATTCAATTGAATTGTAACCATCTAAACTAGGAACACATTGAGATGAAAAATTCCAGTAAGAATTTGGAACAAGTTCTCCAAATTAGCCATCAAGAGCTAACTGAAATGCAAATCAAACAAAGTCATGAGGAGAAAACAAAAACAAAAGCTGTTTACCAAGAACTTCAGCTTGTAAAACTAGATAATGCTGAATATGCTACCATTTAAAGACAAAACTAAAGCAAATCGAGCAAATCAAAGCACAACTCTCTAATGTTGAAATGCAAGTCAAGCTTCCTTGACCAAATGAACTTCTTGTTACAGGTTTGGAAGATCATTTAAGAGATGCAAAATTGCCAATACAGGTAAGTATGTTTCAGAACCACCCACCAGCAACTGAACATTGACCTAATTACAGGAAGTGAAGCCATTGATGGGTTACCTTTGCCTTCTGTTTCTCCTGTAGTACAGATATCTTGGGGTCTTGCACATGCTACCCCAAGCCAGCCAGGAGCAACCCCTCGTTCTTTCTGGCTAGAGCTTCATCTCATATGGCTCCCTTTGATCAAAATCTGGACAAAACTGCCATAAACGTCACATACTTTGAGCTTAGTCCAGGGGTATTGCGTGACACACGACCATACTTTGATGACATTGACTTTTACTTAATAAAGTTTCCACATGCCACTGTGGTAGAGAAAATTTACTTAATTAAGCTAACTGCTAGCAGAGAGGTCAGTAAGTTCACTGAAGGCCAACCTGTTTATACCAAAACTAATTAGATTCTCTTGTGCCAAGCTCTAAAGAAAGAGCTCTCTTATTTTATTCTGTAGTCTGGGATAGCATTAGTTTTATTGGTCAAGCAAGGCAATCAAAAGGCCCCTCCGAATTACTACTTTAAATTTCTTTAAGCTTTTTGCAGGTGGAGGAAGGAACCTCATATGAAAGACCTTAATTCTATATCTCTGTTCATATAGAATCTCCATCCTTCTGTGAATCATCATCGAGGTATCACTGTAAACCCGTGCACTGCTACCAATCCAAAATTATGATAATGGTCTTCTTCAGTTTTTCAGAAGCTTAGACAATCTAGAACTTTAGAACCAAAGAGTACTGGCTGTGAACACAAGCTACTTGACCTTGGAGCTTGAAGGAACGTGGGCTGACACCTACCCAAACGCTGTCAAGCCTGCAACTCCTTGACCTAAATCCTGAAAGAGTCAACACTATTTCCAGCCTGAGAATTTTCATCAGGACCAAGATTGTTGGTGTTGTTTGGCCATCCCCATTTCAGAGACTCTACTCTGAAACAATGGTTTATCCATCCCACCATTACCTAAACCAGCAGCTGAAACAGTTCAATTATTGGTAGGAAAAGAATTTTCTGACATATGTGGGTGTCATTCTGGTGCTCACAGGTCAGGAATAGTTCTCCTGCCTGGGTTTTTACTTGTTCTTACTTTAAAATTTTCTTTAATTTTCGGTCAAATTTTCCATTTGTTTTTATCCCTCAAATTACCATCAAAAATATTAAACCCACCTTTTATGTAAAGTCAAATTTTCATTAGTTTTTCATACATAGATTTAGGGTATTCAATCACTAAGTTGAGTCTACAATAACTTCAATACTTTAGGATTAATTTTGAACATTCTTGTAGCATTTGTAACCAGTGTAGGGTCATACGTCAGAGTTTGGATTATTTTTGCATTAACAGCCTAATGTAAAAATAGACTTTTCACCTAAACTAAACCACCAGTGTTTTGAGAAGAAACCCAGAGGCCTCTGTTGATGTTATCAGACTAAAATGAGCCATACAATAGCCATAAACTAATCACTGTTGGTGACTCTAAACAAGAGTTACACCTCCCAGACCTCTTGGCTCCAAAGACAAACAAAGGTGTCAATTGTACTACTTTGGAAGAAATTTACATTCTGACAAGAGAACAACAAGAGACCTGGTTAAACTCAAGAAACAGATAATGCCTTTGGTCTACAGACATCAAAGGAATTATCACATTCCTTTAGACCTGGAAAGGAAGTACCACAGCACCCTAGTCTCTGATCAGTATAGCTGGACTATGTTATCAAATGTGAACTTTCTAATCTGTTCAAAATAAGTTTCTGAACTGCAACCCTCCTATTAAAATGTGATAGCTGTAGCTAGCTGTTGAAAAGCTGTTGAAGATGGCGGATCGCACGGGTGCAGCGGCTCTTAACTCTCCAATCTGGTGCTTATTTTATTTTATTTTTTTTCTTGTTTACTCGTAGAATTTAGTAAAGCAAACTGTAGACTGAGCCGACAGAACTTGATAGATATCGGTCTGGGGTATAATCTGACGGTCACCAGCGATTTCCATCAGAAACACAATATTCCGGAAGACATAGCGAGACCACCGGGATCTCCATGGATCACCAGCCTGCCCAGCAAGCGCAAGACGAGGCGAAGGGAGAAGAAACAAAAGCATGGATGCCGGTCGGGCTCCGAGGCTAGGCTACGTAAACAACCAAACAGACCGACATTACCGAGCCTCTTCCTCTCCAACGCCAGATCAATCACCCAGAAAATGGATGAATTGGAGCTACAGATGGTGACAAACAGCCTTGTGCGAAATTGCAGTGTTATTCTTATCACGGAAATATGACTACACCCGCTGATCCCCGACACGGCAGTCAAGCTGGCTGGTTGCACGCTTCACCGGCAAGGCAGAACCAGCGACTCCGGTAAGAGCTGAGGTGGGGGCCTTTGTATTTACGTGAACCGCGAGTGGTGCGGCAACAGCAGGATCATACACTCTCACTGTTCTCCTGACTTAGAGGTACTGCCAGTCTCGTGCAGACCTTTCTATCTCCCGAGGGAATTCACAGTAGTCATTGTGTTCGCTGTTTACATCCCACCTGATGCTAACGTTAGCACAGCCCTCAGAGTGCTGCACGCCTGTGGTAATAAACAGCTGCTGGCTCACCCAGACAGAGTCTGTATTGTTGCCGGCGACTTTAATCAGGCGTGTCTAAAGACTGTGCTCCCGAAGTTCGTCCAGTACATGAAGTGTGCAACCAGAGGCAAAAATACTTTGGACCATGTTTATTCAAACATAAACCACGCATACAGAGTTACCCCCCTCCCCCACTTCGCTGGTTCTGACCACCTCAGTCTGTCCCTCATCCCCACCTACACCCCCCTGCTGAGACAGGCAAAGCCACACCAGAAAATCATTCAGACCTGGCCTGAGGGAGCCCTCACACAGCTACAGGATTGCTTCTCTCTCACTGAATGGGATTTATTCTCCAGCCATGACCTGCAGGAGTACACGGACACTGTACTCTCCTGCATCAAGAACTGCATTGACACAGTCACCATCCACAAAAAAGTCAGGGTGTTTCCTAACCAGAAACCCTGGATGACCAGCGAAGTTCGGTCACTATTAAAAAGCTGCAACACCGCCTTTAAATCGGGGGACAGGGCACGGTACAGCCCAGCCAGAGCTGACCTGAAAAGAGGCATCAGGGAGGCCAAGGCGGCGTATAAAAATAAAATAGAGGACCACTTCACTTCGCATGACCCTAAAAGGATGTGGCAGGGTATAAACCACATCACAAACTACAGATGCAGAAACCCAGCCAATGCCAGTACTGATGCCTCACTGGCAGAGGAGCTGAACCGCTTCTTTGCCCACTTTGAAGGAGACAGACCAGCAAAATCTCCACTTCCACCACCCTCTAACACAAACACGCTAACACTACAGGAACATGAAGTGAGATGGGCGCTAAACACGGTGAACCCTAGAAAGGCAGCCGGCCCCGACGGAGTACCTGGGAAAGTACTAAAAGCGTGTGCTGACCAACTAGCAGATGTTTTCACCTGTATATTCAACCTGTCCCTGTTACTGGCCACCATTCCACTCTGCCTCAAATCCCCCACCATCATCCCAGTCCCAAAAAAGTCCACAGTGGAGAGCATAAATGACTACAGGCCTGTTGCACTTATGCCAGTGGTCATGAAGTGCTTCGAAAGACTGATCTTTAAACACCTCAGAACCTGTCTACCTCCCACTATGGACCCTCACCAGTTTGCCTACAGGGAAAATCGCTCCACGGAAGACGCCATCAACATTACACTACACACCGCACTGAGTCACTTGGAGCACAGGGAGAGCTACGTCAGAATGCTCTTCCTGGACTTCAGCTCAGCATTCAACCACATCATCCCAGAGATCCTGGTCCAGAAAGTACAGATTCTAGGCATCTCCACCACCATCTGTCAGTGGATACAGAACTTCCTCCCAGACCGCCCACAGTCTGTGAAACTAGGCCCCCACGTCTCCTCCACTATCACACTCAGCACCGGCTCCCCTCAAGGCTGTGTACTGAGCCCCCTGCTGTTCACCCTCTACACCTACCACTGCTCTCCGATCCATCCTTCCAACACAGTCATAAAGTTTGCAGATGACACCACCGTGGTGGGGCTCATCGCAGGGGGAGATGAGTCTGATTACAGAGATGAGGTACACAGACTGACAGGGTGGTGCTCTGCAAACAACCTGCCACTAAACACCACAAAAACAAAATAAATAATTCTGGACTTCAGGAAGAGCAGGGCTGAACCAGCACCCCTCTACATAAACAGAGTCTGTGTGGAAAGGGTCAGCTCCGTCAAGCTCCAGGGTGTGTAGATCACGGACAGTCTTTCCTGGTCTGCAAACACAACAACGATGGTGAAGTAAGCACAGCAGCGTCTCCACTTCCTGAGCGTTCTCAAGAGAAACAAGCTGGAGAAGAAGCTGCTGGTGCTGTTCTACAGAGCCATCATTGAGTGCATCCTTGCGTACGGCATCACAGCATGGTACGGAGGATGCTCAGCAGCAGACAGAAAAGCGCTGATCAGCACTGCTGATCGGATTACTGGCTGCTCCCTGCCCAGTCTGGAGGACATTGCCACCTCTCGCTACCTAAGCAGAGCTGCCAGTATCATCAAGAACCCATCCAACCCCAGCAACCACCTATTTAACCTGCTACCCTTGGGCCGAAGGTATGGGTCACTCAAAACCCAGTCAAATAGGCTCAGGGACAGCTTTTTCCCTAGAGCCATCAGGGAACTGAATAATAATAAAAAGGATGTTGGCAACAAAAATGAGATCCCTAAAACTATGTGCAATACCAAATGTGTGCAATACATCTCAAGTCACATACTTTGAGGAATATTTCATATGTGCAATATTACAATCTATGAAGAAAATAAACTGTAAAATTCCTACTCTTCATTTGTATACACAGAAACTCTCTGCAAAATTTCCCATTCCTTATTTGAATATACAGAAACTTCTGTACATACTTGTCTTTATTTGATTTTCAACTTGTATATCTATTGTATGGTCTACCCTCCTCTTGTTATTTTATTGTGTCTAAAAAAAAGCACTTTGGAGCAGCAAACCAAATTTCATTGTAATGCAAATTATAATGACAATAAAGGTGATTCTGATTCTGATATTTGTGCTAACATTGTTTTTCTCCTTTCTAGTTACAAGAACAACCACAGGTTCTTATTTTAAAAATTACAAGAGTCACACATTTCATCTTTAATGTTTGTATTTGTATATATATTTTCTGTTTTGCTTTCATTCATTTGCATCTCAGATGTCATATGAAAACATTATCCTCCCATCAGGTTCCAAGTGTGTCAGTATATATTTTTTTTACAGTGCTAATAACCACGATTCATTGAGTTCTAAAAGATTAACTTCATGTGAGAAGACTTAATTAAATCACTGACCGAGTCTGTTTCCCTGTTTGCTAATTAATTTATTTTTAATTAATTATTTTTAATTTATTATAATTTATTAATTATTAATAATTCAAATTTCTCCATCTCATAATAAAATATACCCTTTCCCCTACACCTGCAATAACTTATCATATTTGTCTATTACAATGAACATTATGTAAAAAGTGAAAACATACTTCTTCCCCACCTATGGGAGGGGCCAAAGGGGTCGGGTGCAATGTGGGATGGGTAGTGGCCGAAGGTGGGGACCTTGGCGGTCTGATCCTCGGGTACAGAAGCTGGCTCTCAGGACGTGGAATGTTACCTTTCTGGTGGGGAAGGAGCCTGAGCTGGTGTGTGAGGTTGAGAGGTTCCGGCTGGAAATAGTCGGGCTCACCTCAATGCACGGCTCTGGCTCTGGAACCAGTCTCCTTGAGAGAGGTCTGGAGTTGCCCACGGTGAGAGGCGCTGAGCAGGGGTGGGCATACTTGTTGCCCCCCATTATGGTGCCTGTACGTTGGGGTTTACCCCGGTGAATGAGAGGGTAGCCTTCCTCCGCCTACGTGTGGGGGGACGGGTCCTGACTGTTGTTTGCGTTTAGGCACCGAACAGCAGTTCAGATTACTTGTCTTTAAGACCGTAATCTACAGCTTGCTGGAACGGTTCACAGCCGAGTGTGAAATGGCTGGGATGAGGATCAGTGCCTCCAAATCCGAGGCCATGGTCTTTAGCCGGAAAAGGGTAGAGTGCCTTCTCCAGGTCGGGGAAGATGTCCTGCCCCAAGTGGAGGAGTTTAAGTATCTCGGGGTCTTGTTCACGAATGAGGGAAAAATGGAGCGGGAGATCAACAGGCGGATTGGTGCAGCATCTGCAGTGAAGCGGGCACTGTACTGATCTGTCGTGGTGAAGAGAGAGCTGAGTCAAAAAGCGAAGCTCTTGATTTACAAGTCGATCTACTTTCCTACCCTTATCTATGGTCACAAGCTTTTGGTAGTGACCGAAAGAACAAGATCGCGAATACAAGCGGCTGAAATGAGTTTTCTCCGCAGGGTGTCTGAGATAGGGTGAGAAGCTTGGTCATCCGGGAGGGACTCAGAGTAGAGCCGCTGCTCCTCCACGTCAAGAGGAGCCAGTTGAGGTGGCTCGGGCATCTGGTGAGGATGCCTCCTGGACGCCTCCCTGGTGAGGTGTTCCGGGCACGTCCCACTGGGAGGAGGCCCAGGGGAAGACCCAGGACACGCTGGAGGGACTATGCTTCTCGGCTGACCTGGGAACGTCTTGGGATTCCCCCGGAGGAGTTGGCCCAAGTGGATGGGGAGAGGGAAGTCTGGGTCTCCCTGCTTAGGCTGCTACCCCCGCGACCCGACCCCGGATAAGTGGAAGAAAATGGTTGGATGGATGGATGGATACTTCTTCAGTGATCAACATTTTTCTGTGTGGTTTTATGGTCCCTATCAGATGAAATGAACATGAGGGAGGTTTACACTTTCAAAATTATGAAACTGAGTCTACTATTAAACAGTAATTTCATAAATGTTTTTCAGCTGGATGGGTGGTGCTTTAAATGAGTGCTAAATATCAATAAATAATGTACACTCCTGGCCCTATGGCCAGTGTGGATCAGATTGACCCCAAAAGTTTATTTATTGATGTCAAACCACTGATTACTTTCTGAGAAATTCATTAAAACCTGCTTGGTAATTCATGAGATATTTTACTAACAGTAAAATACACACACACACAATGGGCAATAAACATGACTGACCTCAGAGTCTTCAGTCTACATTGTGGACTCTTCAGAAAACCACACAGCTGCTTCACTCCTGAATCATGCAGGTTGTTGTCACTCAGGTTCAGACGGGAGGGTTTGGATTTCAGAGCTGAGCCCAAAAAAGAACAGCTGATCTCTGACAAACTACAGCTCCATAAACTGAATAAAGAATAAACATGTGAGTTTAGAAAGCAAAACAAGACTTTTAAAGACTGAAAAACATTGATCCAACTAAAAACTGTTTTAACATGTTTCAAACTAAACGATTTAATTTTTTAAAGTTCAATCAGAAATAATACATACCGTAATTTCCAGACTATAAACCTTTACATTTTACACAAGCATTGAACCCTGCGGCTTATACTACGGTGCGGCTTTTCTATGGATTTGCAATGATTTTTGTGATATTGTAAGAGGATTTGTTTTGGTTTGTTCAGCTGTTGTACAGCACTACTTTGCATGGCGGAAGGGCATGTGATCAGACACACAGTCACGGGAAAAGAGTGGTATGTTGGTCACATGTCCATCCGCCAGGAAAAGTAGTTTCGACACTGAAGAAGAGGACTTTAGAGGTTTTAGTGTGCAGGAAGAAGACAACGATGATGATGAATGACTGACTTTTCTTCCTGTGAAAGCCGTGCTACTGTACATTAGCCCAAAATGTAGGCCGATTATATTTTTCTGGTGTGTTATACAGTACATTTGTTACTCATTTAAACAGCACAGTACTTGTTTTGTACTTTTAATTACCAGTACTTGTACATATATGTAAAAAGTTGTGCAAATATGTACCGGTAACTTGTTTTTTAAAATGTTAATAAAATGGATGTGTTCCTAAACAGTAATCTCTTTTCTGACAATCCCCTTTGTGCATATTCTCTTACATATGGTGAACACCTGTGGCTTTTAGTCCGGTGTGGCTAATGTATTAACAAAACAAGATTTTCCTCTAATTTTAGCTTGTGCGGATAATATTCGGGTGCGCCTTGTAGTCAGGAAAATACGATAATTACTGTTAGTTTCAGTTCTGCTTTTATTGTGAAAGTCATGACTTTAACTATGAGGTGAAAATCAAGTCTGTCAGAGTTTCCAAGTAAATGACACAATGTTTAATATTTGATGTTCAATTAAAGCCCAGAAGAAGAAACCAGAGTTTCTCCTGAAGCTCCTCAGTGTGGATCAGTATAATATCAGGCATTTGTCTGCACTTAATGTCACCACAACTTTCACATCAGATTCATCACAGCACAGAACTGGCAAGAACAGCCCTCCTGTTCCTGCCACGCCTCCCGTCACAGCCTCTCTGTTTCTGCCACGCCTTCACCACAGCAATCAAGCAATCAAGTGCACCTGTTTCTGGCACTACTTAGACTCACCTCACCTCCCTCCCTGCCTGCTCCCTGCTTAGTACTTCTGCTGTTTCGGACTCCTGGCTCTCAACCTCGTTTCTGTTCTCTAGGCAACGCCCTTTGTTTGGTATCACTTTGGATTTTGCTCTCTGCTCTCCCAGCTTTGACCCTTCGCCTGTCCCTGGACTCTCCTCTCAGCCTGCGCCCCGTACCCAAAGACCTCCCTGTTTCTGCCCACCATTCACGGTGGTCTTACCTGTCATGAAGTCAATCCAGCTGCACGAAGAGCATGCTAATCCGCGAGTTAGCGTCTCTCCTAGCCTGGTAGTACTAATAAAATCCCTAAAACTTTGTCTGTCCGCCTGTTCTGAATCCGCGTCCACCGAGCCTTGTCAGCCACCTTTCATGTCAAAGTTTTAGACTAAGATCATCTTATGATGAGAAATTATAGAGTTAAAGCTGTTTTGGTTAAATGTTAGAAATCACCTGAAGTGATCTTGTATGATCTGTTCAAGCACTTAGCAGCTTCAAAACCTTTTGGTGTTTTTTTTATTTTTTTTTTTGGTTGTTTTTTTTTATTCAGCAGCACATCCACAACTCTGTCTCCTTTTCAGATGTAATTAGCAAAGGAAATCTTGCACAGCAAACAAACCAGTCTTTATTTTCAGGTAGCTTTAGGAACTCTCATACTTTGGAGCCCTTCAGTCTTTGGAAATTTTTTCTAACTTGTTTCATGTCGACTGTTGCAGCTGCAGAATCTGGTTAATACTCCTAACAGTTTGAAACTGGAGCTCAGGTAGAGCAGATCGGAGCTCATCTGACGTACGCAGTGCAGACTAGCAGAACTACATCACTGTGACATTGAAATTCCTATGTTGCTCTACTTCGAACTGGACTCGATCAAGGTTGAGCAAATTTAGTATGACGGTGCAAAAATCTTTAACGTAACACCTGTTGATGAGGTTCTTAGGTAAATCAAGTCTTCTTGACTTGATTCTTCGAACCTGGCTGACTGCAGATTTAGTGCTTGTGACCTTGATAGCTTTAGGATCTTCTCACTTTCAGCATGGCCTGTTTATACCTAAGATACATTTAGAAACTTTAAAACAAGTTGAAAGAAACAACCTTCGATCTAGGTAACCCCTGCTGCTTTGGACCCAACAACAAAATGCTAATGTTTCCTACCTGGAGTATTGACTAACCAGCTGCTACCTATCACCTCTGCGTGAGTAGTGGGGATGTGTGACACTTTAGGTCTTTGATCATTTTTCTGTAATCAAATTACAAATTCACCAGTTACTTCAGCTAAAATGTTCTGGATCATGTAAAGAGCTTTAGACCTATTGTAAGGGTGTTGACAGAAAACTCAATTTCTTGAATCAGATCAGACAGCTCCTAAAGATGTTTAGGAACAACACTTAGACTGGAATCTGAATAAGATGTTTTTACAGACATTAAACTCTCTTCAAAACACAGTTTGGAATTTCTGACATCTATTTCCTATCAGGTGTGAGCATTGAAAACCACTTTTTTTACTTTTAGAAACTTAGACTTCATAAATCACAAACTGTGTTTTTTTGTATTTTTCAGAGTAGAATGATTCACTAATCACTAAAATCCATCCCATGGTTTTTGAGATATTTTGCTAAAATCTCAGAGTTACTGTCATTGTTTTAAACAAAGATATTTTGAAGTGTGTAGTTCTGAGAGTATTTGTTAGGTAAGATGCTCAGCTAGAACTTCACTAAATTTTGACTCAATCTCTATTAAATCCAGTGAACTGTAGCCATTTCTGTGTAGCCAACTTTAACTTGTTGTGGCGGCCACCTTGAATCAGGTTGATCCCAAAAGTCAAAGTTTTAATAAAATCTGACATCCCACCCTGCCTTGCAAAACACACGTACACAGGCAGGTGATAAACATATATGACCTGAGAGTCTTCAGTCTACACTGTGGACTCTCCAGAAAACTACACAGGTGCTTCACTCCACAATCCTGCAAGTTGTTGTCTCTCAGGTCCAGATGTCTCATATGGCAGGGGTTGGACTTCAGAGCTGAGCCCAGAGAAGAACAGCTGATCTCTGACAAACTGCAGCCCCACAAACTGTATAAAGAATAAAACAGTTAAATAAAATCATTTCTAATCCCTTTATATAAGATCTGTTTTTTATGTGCAACTCAAGAACATGATTTAATTTTCATGACAAGACTTGTGTATCAATAAAAAAACCAGCTGTGAATCCTGCTGTTCACACTGAAAGTGACACAAATACACTCATGAGTTCAGCTGACACCAACATGAAGCTTCAGCAGCCTGACACTAATTAGGCCCGAGCAGCGAAGTGCTGCAAAGGCCTCTTGTATTTCGTGGAATTCTTATTATTCTGTTCCCTCCGGATCGCAAATTTGAAGGCCTAAACATGTTTTAAAACTCACCAAAAATTGTCCCCTGTGTGCAGTTGCACGATTCCAATAAAATCGAAAGTGGGCGTGGCAAAACTGCTCCACAGCGCCCCCTTATGTGAGATAGGACGAACAGTATATATCGTAGAGGTCGGGAAATGCAGCACGTAGGTAGAACACCCCAAATCAAGAAAAAAAGTCTCTTGGAGGTATGCCCTAATGTACAGGGAGGCGGCCATCTTGGATCAAAGGGCAAATTTTGCCCATTTTTGACTTTTGTTGACGTCGACCTTTAACAAACTCCTCCTAGGGATTTTGAGCGATCGGCTTCAAACTTGGTCAGTATTCAGTTAATGGATGGGGGAAAAAAGTTATCAAAATTGTGAGTTTTTGAAAATGTTCAGGGGGCGTGGCCAAGGCGCGAACTTGGCGTACTCGCTGAAGCAAACGAAACGTTATAACTTTCACATACAACGCCCAACTTGCACCAAACTCATCCCTGTAGGATGCCCGACGATCCTATGTGGTCATATTCTGACGTCATTTAAGGCCCGTCCCCTCAGAACGGGAAGTCTTTTTTTTTTTTTGGAAAGCTACATCTCTGACCCCACTTGACCTAATCAAGACGATCTTGTATCAGATGACAGATAACAAGTTGGTCTGACTTGCATTAAAGCACCAACAGTTTTCGCTGGAGGGCGTGGCGAAGTCAGATGTAACGCTGTTGTCGTACGTTTGGCTCTAAATTACTCATATTTTAGCCGAGCTGCACGAAACTCACTATGATCGATCCTAGTCCAGCCCCCAATATAAATGCAGTGCAATATTTGGTGGGCTTGGCCTAATTCCTCCACAGCGCCCCCTAGAAATCTTTAAAAAAGCAGCCCCAAGGCATGCTTTCCCTGAAAATCATGAAATTCGGTACACATGTGTAACATATTAGGACCTACAAAAAAGTCTCTTAGAGCCTGTTCCAAACATCACAGGAAGTCGGCCATCTTGGATCAATTTCAGATTTTTACCCGATTTTGGACGATGACAGCCTCCGCATTTGATCAAACTCCTCCTACAGCTTTTCACATACAGGCTTCAGAATCACTGAGCTCAAATGTCAAAAGTTATCAAAAGCTTTTTGGTACATCAAAGCATGTGGGCATAGCCAAGCCTCAAAATCTGACAATTCGCCATGAAACATCAAGGTGGAATAACTTCTACATACAAGGTCACAGCTTAATGAAACTTTCTGTGTGTCATACCAGACAGGCACTGATCACATTCACATGGTCAATTTGTGACATCAAGATGGCCGCAATAGGTAATGGGATGTAAAATTAACACCATATTTGTGCATGTTCTAACTCTGAAACCGTTTGTCGTGGGAAGGTCAGACTTCACAGCCAGAACCCTCATGGGTCATTGATCAGGACTTTGAAGTTCAAGGTCACAAGGTCAAAGGTCAAGGTCACAAAAGCCTGTATGCTGTAAGTCGTCATCCGTGTACAGTAGGCAGTTCAAACTTCACAGCTGGACTCCCCATGAGTCAAAGATTATCCCTTTGGAGTTCAAGGTCACAAGGTCAAAGTTCAAGGTCACAAGAGAACATGTGCTCTAACTCTGGAACTGTTTGACGTAGGAAGGTCAAACTTCACAGCATGCCACAGGACTCGTACTGATCCGGACTTGAAGGCTATTTGGGACATTTGCTGAAAGCGCCACCTAGTGGACGGTGCGGGAAGTGAGCGAGAGCATAAGGGCGGTCGCCAGAGTTCCCACGGTCACCAATAGGCCAAAGTGGCGCTGAGCTACGAGGGCCGCCCAACGCTGCTCGCAGCCTTAATTCTGTCTGCTTCTTCGAAAGTTACACACACTGAGAACATCCCTCTGACATTTGGAAAAGTCTCAAAAATTAGCAAAAAAAAAGGTGAAACTAAAGAAACTGAATTTAGTAAAAAATAAATTGTAATTTAAATCACCTTAGCTTCCTTAGTCTGCAGTTTGGACTCTCCAGTCCAGCAGACAGAATCTTCACTCCTGAATCCTGCAGGTTATTGGAGCTCAGGTCCAGTTCTGTCAGATGGGAGGGGTTGGATTTCAGAGCTGAAGCCAGTAATTCACAGTGAGTCTTTGAGAGTCCACAGTCAGAGAGTCTGTCAGGACACACACAAAAAAAATGATTTCATCAGGAAAAATGACATTTTCTCTTCAGAGGTGAAGAGAAACTAGTTGAACTCTTCCTGTTGGACTTTTTTTCCCTTCATTTTAGTGGTTCAGTTCATCTTTTCTGTTTGATCTGATGAACTATTTTTCATTAGTTTCTCTTATAGCCGCAGCTTTGTTTTGCTGTAATTGAAAGGTGAAGGGAGGGTCCTTACTGATTATTGGCTTCAGTGTTTTCTGCATGAACCAAAGCTGCTTGGTTTGATTCCAGTCATGTCTCTCTCTGTCCTGTTTTATGTTTAACAAACTATCTGAGAAAACATTTCATTCAGCTAAATCAGCTTAATGAATTCCTTTAATAAACTTGCTTCAAACTTATGTTCCTTCTCAGCCCTGAGATAATCTGTTCAGCTGCTTTACGTCGTACTGCAAAGTTCAGAGGAGATCAAGGTTTTTCATTTGTGGCTCCCAAACTTTGGAACAGTATGCCTTCTAATATTAAAAAGGCTTCTTCATTTCATGGATTTCTTTTTCTCACTGAAACCTGGTGAATTTCTTATTTTTGATTGTCGCTTTTTTCTTTGGAGCCTCTCTTTGCATAATTTAACTAAATTATTATGGATCTGGTCAGCTGGTCGCTCAACGCAATGGATCAAATTTTTTTGACGAGAAGACTGGGCACAGGAGAGCCCTCTTTCCCCAACAGTACGTTTTCAGCTGGGTACACAATGGATTTTTGGAATAAGTAGTAGATTGTGTGTTTATCTGTAATGTCAATCGAGGATGTTGAAGACGTGTACGTAATTGGATTTTTGATAACTAGATTTCTGCTCTTTGGGCTTGGTGGTTACCTGACGTATTGTGCAATTCGGAAGACGCAGGCGGCTAACCTAAAAAAATTCTGATATCTGAAAATGGCTCCACTAAGTCAGCCCTGGAAAGCTGGCTATTCTCCTGGATGTTATGTAAACTTGATGCTCTTCTCCCCCATGACACCTGCAAATCTGTGCCGGCATGGTCCCAAGGCTGGCTGATGAAACTTTCCATTGCTATTAGAACTATGTCAGATGGAGGCCTATCTGGAACAGTAATCGCAGGTGTCCCTCCACCATCCCCGTCACTCTGTCGTTTTCTACCTCCCTCACTCCCTCCACACACCCCCAGCTCCATCCTTCCCTCCTCCTCTGATGTTTAATGTTGCTTCTCTCCCCCCCCACTTCATCTCATTAGCATAGTTGAATTAGCTTAACCTATAACTGAATCAGCATTAGCATAGTTGAATTGGCAGAAACTTTAGTTGAATTAGCATTAGCAAAGGTATAGTCTATCATAGTTTATCTTAGACTGTTCAGCTGAGGTCCTTAAATTGTAGTTTTCCCCAATTTTTTTTTAGTACGACTCAATTTTATCCTACCTTTGCTTGTTTAAACTAGTTTATATACTTAGTCTCAAGATTTCATTCTCATATTTTAGCTTTACTTTTGTGTCTTATTACTATCCTAGCTCTTATTACTATCCTAGCACACCTGATTCAGTGGTTAAATGACCTGTTCATGTTCTGCAGAAGCCTGTTAATCACCCATTGATTCAAATCAGGTGTGTTGGAGCAGAGAAACAAATAAAACATGCAGGACGGTGGCTCTCCAGGACCAGGGCTGCCTACCCTGTCTCTAAATAGAACTATTTTGTGTTGCAGATCTTGAATTAAATGTTGCAAAATTAACAACCCAATCTCTTTTCATTATTTACACCGTAACACACAGCAGCAGGCCATAGTTGCCTTGAAGGCCAAGATGTGTTCAGCACCATGTCAGGCGTATCCTACTGGTGACAAGTATTGTCACAAGTACTGTCACCATTAGGGCAAGAACCTTACCTCTCAAATGCTTTTGTATATCAACTTTATGATCTAGACAAACTTGTGGTGACTTACGCTAGAAAAAAAAAAAAAACAGTTGCAGGCACTGAATTTAAATATTCAGACTGTGAAAAAGCTCTGTTAACCACTGTGTGGGCAGTAAAACATTTCTCTAACTACTTAAGTGGACAAAAAACTACTGTGGAAACACAACACCAACACAAAAAAGTCAGACACAATTTCAACAAAAGGTATGCTATGAAGCTCAAAGTTTCTGGGACTGATAAGAAAAAACTGGAGCTTTTTAGCTCCAGTTGCATCAGTTGTGTTCAAAATTTTTTGCTTCGGTAGTTCATATCATACCCAGTGTAGACAGAGTTTTGAATGGCTAAAAACTGGAGAAATCGAGTTTACGTCTAATTGGATTGATTAGTAAATGGCTAGTCCAAACGCAGCTGAGACCAAATTGGACTGTTGCCG
The DNA here is from genome assembly GCF_001649575.2 of Kryptolebias marmoratus. Taxonomy (NCBI): domain Eukaryota; kingdom Metazoa; phylum Chordata; class Actinopteri; order Cyprinodontiformes; family Rivulidae; genus Kryptolebias; species Kryptolebias marmoratus. The sequence goes on along the minus strand of NC_051452.1, from coordinate 14,312,454 downwards.
TCTTTAAACAACTCTTATGTCAAGCATGTACTGTCTTTCTAGCAAACACCAGTTTAGTTATACATTACTTATTGCCAAATATAAATGTATACTTACTGAGCATTTTTGGAGGCTTTGACTACTGGAAGCAGCCTCAGAACAGCCTCTTTGTTGATAGAATATTTCTTAGGGTCAAACTGATCCAGAATTTTTCCTGATAACAGTAAGATGAAGGCTAGAGCTGACCAATGAGCAGGAGACAGTTTATCTGTTGACAGATTTCCTGAACTCAGAGACTGTTGGATCTCCTCCACTAGAGAACCATCTTTCAGTTCATTCAGACAGTGAAACAGATTGATGCTTTTCTCTGCAGACAGATTCTCACTGATCAGATTCTTGATGTACTGGACTGTTTCCTGATTGGTCTGTGAGCTACTTCCTGTCTGTGTCAGCAGGCCTCGAAGGAGAGTCTGATTGGTCTGCAGTGAAAGACCCAGGAGGAAACGGAGGAACAAGTCCAGGTGTCCATTTGGACTTTGTAAGGCCTTGTCCACAGCAATCTGATGGAGATCATTAATATTTGTGTTTTTAAATGATTTGGACCACACAGAAATTGTTTGTTGTTTTTCTTCCATCAAATTTACCCCAGAGTTGATGAAGGTCAGATGGACATGAAGAGCAGCCATAAACTCCTGAACACTTAAATGCACAAAGCAGAACACCTTGTCCTGGTACAGACCTCTCTCCTCTTTAAAGATCTGTGTGAACACTCCTGAGTACACTGAGGCTGCTCTGATATCGATGCCACACTCTGTCAGGTCTGATTCATAGAATATCAGGTTTCCTTTCTGCAGCTGCTCAAAAGCCAGTTTTCCCAGAGACTCAATCATCTTCCTGCTCTCTGGACTCCAGTGTTGATCTGTCTGTGCTCCACCATCATACTTGACCTTCTTGACTTTGGTCTGAACTACCAGAAAGTGGATGTACATCTCAGTCAGGGTGTTGGGAAGCTCTCCGTCCTCTCTGGTTTTCAACACATCCTCCAGAACTGTAGCAGTGATCCAGCAGAAGACTGGGATGTGGCACATGATGTGGAGGCTTCGTGATGTCTTGATGTGGGAGATGATCCTGCTGGCCTGCTCTTCATCTCTGAATCTCTTCCTGAAGTACTCCTCCTTCTGTGTGTCAGTGAACCCTCTGATCTCTGTCACAATGCTAACACACTCAGCAGGGATCTGATTGGCTGCTGCAGGTCGTGTGGTTATCCAGAGACGAGCAGAGGGAAGCAGGTTCCCCCTGATGAGGTTTGTCAGCAGCGCATCCACTGAGGAGGACTCTGTAACATCAGTCAGGATCTGATTGTTGTGGAAGTCCAGAGGAAGTCGACACTCATCCAGACCATCAAAGATGAACACAAGCTGGAACTCTTCAAAGCTGCACATTTCTTTGGTTTCAGTAAAGAAAAGATCAACAAGTTCCACCAAGCTGAACTTTTTCTCTTTCAGCACATTCAGCTCTCTGAAAGTGAATGGAAATGTGAAGTGGATGTCCTGGTTGGCTTTGTCTTCAGCCCAGTCCAGAGTGAACTTCTGTGTTAGGACTGTTTTCCCAATGCCAGCCACTCCCTTTGTCATCACTGTTCTGATTGGTTCATATCTTCCAGGTGGGAGTTTAAAGATGTCTTCTTGTCTGATTGTTGTTTCTGCTCTGTGTGGTTTCCTGGATGCTGTTTCAATCTGTCTGACCTCATGTTCATCATTGACCTCTCCAGTCCCTCCCTCTGTGATGTAGAGCTCTGTGTAGATCTGATTCAAAAGGGTTGGGTTTCCTGCTTTAGCAATCCCCTCAAACACACACTGGAACTTCTTCTTCAAAAATGATTTAAGATTATGTTGAGAAACTGTAGCAACATGTCCTGAATGAAGAGACAAGATATGAAAGTAGGTATGTGATTCTTCTAAACAGTGAATACTTTAATGAGAAGACATGAGGAACTCCTTCATATCTCTATCAAATTAACTGTTTAAAGAAATCTTCTTACTGCTCTGCAGATGGTCAGCCAGCTCCTCCTGCTTCATCCTCCTTAGGAAGTAAACTGTGATTGTCATCAATGCATCTCTGCTGCTCCTCCTCTGTTTTTCATCCTCACCCTTCAACTTCTCCTCATCCTCCTTCTGACTCTCTAAATCTTCTAGGTAATCTGAATTTAGAACCTTCTGGATCTTCTTCAGCTCGTTCTTCACAAAAGTAACCATGTTGTCCTCCAGTAGCTGGAACAGAATAATATCTGAATGATACATCAGACTCAAATCATGGAGCCAAACATCAGATCCATGTTGGACAGACTGACAGTCCACTGATCTACAAAGTGCAGCATGGAGATGACTGTGAACACAACAGATGGAAAAGTACTTGTTGTACATGTACACACCATAAATATAGTGTCCAGCTGTGTTTGTGGGGCAGACTGTGCCCTGGGAACCTCTGAGCTCTGCTGGTCCACTCTGTGGAGGAATCAAGAAGAATTAGCTCCCATTCTGTCTGTCCACACAGAGACAAACACAAGCTAAAGGTCCATGTGGAGTCATGATCCAACAACTATTTGTCCTCCTCCATCCAGCAACACCTGCCACCTGAGTGGAAGTTCCTACCTACATTGTTTGAACCAAAGGTCAAAGGTGACACCTGCTGGACCAGCTGGTGACCTACAGACACTCAGAAACTCCTCCTATAACATCCATTTTTTCACTTTGACTGCTGAGTTTGGAGAAAACATCCAACACACACCGCTTCACATCTGAACATAGAACTGTGTGAAAAGAAGCTGAGCTCACATTAAACACATGTTGTAATAAAAGCATTTCAGACATACTCGGTTACATTTTACACTGTTACAACATTTAGATACAGCTCACCTCTCTGCTGCTGGAGGTTGGGCGGATTTAAAATCAATATCACGATCCTTTGACCAGTTGCTTTTTAAGGACACACAGCTGGGTTCAGATTCAGCTTTGTTTCTCTGATGAATCCTGTTAAAAAACGTAAAATTAATTGATTGAGTCATGGTGATTGGTGTCAGTTCCTGAGACTGGATCCTGGAACATTCTGGATGAAAGTGACAGGATTATTTGTTCTCAGTTATTGATCCTGAAACGATCCTTTCCTGCTGCAGGACACCACATCTGTAATTCTACAGTCCATCTTCTCCAGTTCTCCTCCTCCTCCTCTTCCTGTGGCAAACATGTTTTTCTTTTTCAACTGGATTATTATAAGATGCATAGAAATCAGCTGGAAACCATTCAAACTTTAAACACATTACAGTTGAAAAAGCTTATTAATTATTAAAGTTTAAGGGGAGGGTCTTGGTTTTTCCTTTGGAGATTTGATCCTGTATGTTTGTAACTGTCAGTCTGAGAGTTTATGTTACCATGGAGATACTAATGAGCTCCATTTTCAGCTGACTGTTCATCATTTCATTTAAAATCCATCTGATGGATCATCTGAACATGATAACAATAAAAACCAGAGCTAAATGCTTAGTTCGGTTCTTGTTCTGATTTCTGCTGGATTCTGTCATCAGCTGCCCTGTTCACTACACAATCAGCATCCAATATAAAGGCACATTTTTTCAGAATTATTTTTTCCTGTTCTCCCAACAAGTTTTAAACAAGTTACAGATAGAAAGTAGCAACTTAATCTGAGTCTGAGTCAAAGTCATTTAACAGAAAAGAGTAATCTTTAATGTTATCCAGCCTCAACTAAGCACTGAGAAAAACGTAATGTTTGTTGAATGAAACACTTTGTTTAAATTCATGGGGAAGATCATTTGACTGGTCATTCTTAAAGGATTCACGGCTGGGTCCAGGCCCAGGTTCAGCTTTGGGTCTATGATTGACTTTAATAATAAAAAATATTTAGTTACTGCTCAGTTTCATCAAATGCAAAATCATTTTTGAATTACTGATTTGGACTTGTTTTCTGAACAGCATGAAAACTTGTAACAAGAACTCCTGTTTAATACATAATACAGTCCAGGTTCAGTTTCACTACTGTCATGATTTTTTAATTGTTTATTTCTAGTCTATAAAATGAAACAAAATACTGTACAAACAATGATTGTTTTCAGATTTTAGTTGCATGGACTCCCCAAAATATAAAATTTAAGAAGACCATTTAAAATTCATATAAAGAAGAGAACAAAAATCACTTTCAATAAGATCAGGAATTAAACCAAACAAAAAACCAAACAAACCACAGTAGTATTAGATTGAAAAAAGGTGGAGATCGTTTTAAATCACAAATTTATTAAAGAGTCATGGACAGTTATCCCACCTCTGATCTTTGCTCTGGCTCTCATGTTCCCCACACAGAGTGGTTTTAGAGGGAGGGACTCCCTCCTGTCTGTCCTCACACTGATCCATGCTGTTGAATTCACATCCACATCAGCTCACACACACTTTCTACCTTCACCTGCAGAGGAAACACAAATCATTCATCTGGACATCAACTCTAATCTTCTCCTGATCAGTCAAAATATTTCCTGCTGCAGCTTCAAAATGGAGGAAGTCCAAAGACTAAAGTGAAGCAGAATTAACACTGCTTTATTTCTCAACCATCAAACCATACGTGAGGACTATCCATCAAAGCTCCAAACAACTTCAGAACTTGGCTGAAATCAAACACATCTAAAGTAACATTAACCTAATTTTCTTGACAATTTAATGTTTTTTATGCTACAATTATAATAGAATGATTTTTTTCTAAACAGTTCAGTGATTAAGTAGATTAAGAAAAATAAATTTAACCATATAAAATACTAAAAACACACCTAAGACTTGTTATAATCCCCCAGTGTCTCTAACTAATTTTCAATGATTTTAGTAGTTTTCTTATAAGCTAAACACTGAGACAAGTACTTTTGCATATTATTTTACCACCAATTAAAAAACAAAACAAAATGTGGCTCTTCCAAATGACTGTTAATTTACTAAATTTCAAATGAAAACTAATTTCTTTGTGAAATATTGAGAGCAAACTGTTTTTAGTTCAGTTAAAACTGCAGCTTCTTTATTTCTTTAGAATAGTTTTTGTCGTTAGTTTGATTGATTTTTCCCACAACCCAATATGGCCAACCTGTTGCATCGCAGTTGGATGAGAGTCAAAGCAGTGTCTGTGTGGCCGAGTTATTCCTGTTCTGTCATCAAACGAGAGAAACGTATTGTAGGCACAAAAAGACCTGTTCAGCAAGACAACTGAAAAATCATATTTTTTAACTGAGTTTTTGAAACCATTCGTTTTAGTGTCAGAAAATCTGTTTTCATCTGAACACCAGGCATAAAGACAAAGCAAACTCAGTTTGTCTCCATGTGGACAAACAGGAAATAAAGCAGTCAGACAGACACAGCAGCCTCGTCCTGAAGGTGAATCTGCCTCTTCTTCCCTCCACAGAGAGAAAAACCACTCAGAGACTCTGAAGGAAAAGAAGAAGAATGTTGAGTTAACACTCACCCTGATTCAGGTTTCAGTCGCCCTTGTTTTTCTCTGTCCTCTCAGAAAAGAACTCTGAACTCAAGGTTAACATTTACTGTTCGACAGGAATAACCAGCTTTATGATGCTGAAACATTTACTGGAAATCAGGTGAGTTTATCTATGGGTGTGTTTGTGACGCTCAAAGGTCAGTTTTTGTCATCTCACCAACACAGGATCTACCATCACACACACTTACTTAATTGTTTACACGCACATCAATTAAATTAGATTCAACTAAGATTCCAGCTAAAGATTAGCTATTGTCAGAGTCCTCATATAATGGTCTAGAAATTACAACATGGTGTCAGAAGTGGTGACTCTTCAACGTTATGCTGCATTCCCGATGCACTCGCAACTAACGTCAACATAACAGAGTCATATCCGAGACGTCCAATACTGAGAGGGAAAGCGCTACCTCCGCTGCAGCTAGCAACCCTGCTGCAGCTAGCAACGTCGGAGAGGGATTTCACCTAAGCCCGCCGGAAAAGTTTGACTGCAGAGATGTCCAAAACTGGCCCAAATGGATCAGACGGTTCGAGAGGTACAAGATCGTATCGGGACTGGAAAAAAGGGAGGAGACTTTTCAAGTGAATACGTTGATATATTCAATGGGAGATGAATCTGAGGATATCCTTAATGCGTCAGAGCTAACGTCGGCAGAAAAGTTGAACTACAAAAAAAGTAAAAGAGTGCTTTGATGAACATTTCATTGGAGAACACAATATAATTTTTGAAAGGGCAAAGTTTAACATGCGTAAACAGGAACCGGGAGAAACGGCCGAGAGCTTTATCACAGCAGTTCACAAATAGGCGGATTATTGCAAATTCGGGGCTCTCAGAGATGAACTGATCCGTGATCGCATTGTTGTCGGCATAAGAGATGCCACGCTCTCCGAGAAGTTGCAGATGGATGCAAAACTGACCCTAACTACAGCTGTAACACGGGTCAGACAGAGTGAAACTGTGAAACAACAACAAGGTTGGCTGTGCGGTGCAAGTGGCCCTGTATCCATTAAGGAGCCCAGTGAAGAGATACATGCGCTTTCACTTGCACGCAGGAAAGAGGGCAGTGCACAACAGAGACAGAAACTGAACAGGTATGCAACATCGTCTGCCTGTTTTAAATGTGGGAGGGCTCCATCACACAAATGGAAAGACTGCCCTGCCAAAGAGGCTGAATGCAGGACATGTCCTAAACGAGGACACTTTGCTGCTGTCTGCAAGTCTAAGCAGCTTGTCCACGAGATGACAGTGGAAGAGGGACTGTATCAGGACACTCTGTTCTTAGGTGAGGTGAAGTCAGACAGCAATGGCTGGTACTCAGACATCAAACTAAATGGGGCAGTAGTTTCCTTTAAATTAGATACAGGGGCAGCAGTGACCGCCATTCCTACCAAACTGTACAACTACAGAAGAGACGGCCCTCTATTGCACACCCACAAAAAGCTGTATGGCCCAAATAATACCAGACTATCGGTGGTAGGTCAGATTCAAGGCAGCCTTGAAAGCAAGGATAGAAAGTCCACTCAGTCAGTGTTTGTCATTGATAGCTTGGCTAGACCACTGCTGGGTTTACCGGCACTTACAGAACTACGTCTTGTGGAGCGAATGGAAAAGACTGACACACTGGAGGAGAAGGGGGACCCGGCGAGAAAATTCAAAAAGAAGTTCCCAAAGGTGTTTACAGGATTAGGGAGACTGGAAGGTGATTATCGTATCCGGCTGAGAGACGATGCTGTCCCCTATGCCCTTACAACCCCTCGCCGTGTGCCAATACCCTTAACTGAAAAAGTCAAGGAGGAACTAAAAAGAATGGAGGAACTGGGGGTCATCTCCAGGATAGAGAAGCCCACAGAGTGGTGTGCAGGGATAGTGGTAGTCCCAAAACCCAATGGCAAACTTAGACTTTGTGTCGACCTTACCAAGCTTAATGAAAGTGTGTGCAGAGAAAGACATATCTTGCACTCCGTGGACCAGTCATTAGCACAGCTGAATGGTGCAAAATATCTCACAAAATTGGATGCACGGAGTGGCTTTTGGCAGATTCCATTAGCACAAGAAAGTAGGGAACTCACAACATTCATTACTCCCTTTGGCCGCTTCTGCTTCAATGTGCTACCATTTGGGATAAATTCGGGCCCAGAACATTTTCAAAGACGCATGTCCCAGCTCTTGGCCGGCCTTGACGGTGTTATATGCCATGCAGATGATGTCCTTGTGTCGGGAAAGAATGAAACAGAGCATGATGAACGGCTCACAGCTGTCCTGACGCGACTCCAAGAGGCAGGACTAACACTAAATGAGAAATGCACCTTTGCACAATCGGAAGTTCTGTTTATAGGACATAAAATCAGTGCAGCAGGCATTGAACCAGACCCTGAGAAAATCAGAGCGATTACAGACATGCCTGTCCCACAGAACGCAGCAGACGTTAGGCGGTTTTTGGGGATGGTGACATATGTTGCAAAGTTCCTCCCTCACTTTGCAGATTGTACCAAACCACTTAGGGATCTGCTGGTAAAAGACAATGATTGGACCTGGGGTCATATGCAGCAGACAGCCTTTGACAAGCTCAAGAATGAGCTGGCATCACCAACAGTCTTGGCTCAATACAGACCACAAGCCAAGACAAAGGTGTCAGCGGACGCCTCGTCTTTTGGCCTTGGGGCAGTCTTAATGCAGAGAGAGGAAAATATGCAGTGGCGTCCAGTTGCCTACATTTCCCGAGGCACTAGCCGTCACCTGGGCCTGCGAGAGGCTGAGTTCATACCTCATCGGAGTACAGTTCACAATAGAAACTGACCACAAACCCCTCCTCGCACTCTTAGGGACAAAAGCACTGGATGACTTACCTCCCAGGATTCAGCGATTCCGGCTGCGACTGCTTAGATTTATATACAACATAGTAATTGTACCTGGAAAGGTACTCATCACAGCAGATACACTGTCCAGGGCCCCGATAAGGCATCCACTGACAGCAGAAGAAACACAGATGGAAGGAGAAGTACAGATTTTCATTAACACAGTATGTGATAACCTACCTGCATCTCAGTCCAAACTCCAGCAGATAGCTGACCATCAGCGGCAGGACGCCATCTGCAGTCAGCTGATCCGCCAAAGAGTATCTTGAGAGTGCCAAAGAGGCTGGCCACGACAAGAGGAGCTGTCCCAGCAACTGAAGCCTTATTGGATTCACCACATTGCAAAATGAAATGCTTGCCCGACTGCACGAGGGACATATGGGTATATCCAAATGCAAGCTGAGGGCTCAGCAGTCGGTGTGGTGGTTAGGCCTGAGTGCCCAAATCACAAAAGTTGTGAGCCAGTGTGAGACATGTATTAAGTACTGACAGCTACACCCAGAGCCAATGATACCCTCAGAGCTGCGTAAGCGGCCTTGGCAGAAAGTTGGGGCAGATATGTTTTACTGGGAAAATAACTCTTATTTACTGGTAGTAGACTACTATTCAAGATACATAGAAATAATGAAAACATCTATAACTACATAAGCAGGAATTATTACTGGCTTGAAATCTATTTTTGCTAGACATGGGGTGCCTGAAATACTGATAACAGATAATGGACCTCAGTTTTCCTATTACTCTTTCTCCTCTTTTGCCACAGACTATGACTTTAGACATGTCACCAGTAGTCCATACTTCGCTCAGAGTAACGGGGAGGCAGAGAGGGCGGTGAAAACGGTGAAAAGCCTCTTGAAGAAGAACACCGACCCATACAAGGTCCTGTTGGCATACCGGGTCACGCCGCTGAATCAAGGCCCTTCGCTGGCTGAGCTCCTGATGGGCAGAAGGCTGCGCTCACCCTTGCCACTCTCACCCAGTCAACTTAAACCACAGTGGCCAAACCAGAAGAAAGTTGCAGACAAGGACAAAGAGGTAAAACAGGCACAGACACTGGCCTACAACAAAAGACATAGAGCGGGGGTCAGGCCAGAGCTAAAAGCAGGTCAGCGCGTGTGGATTACAAACACCCAGGAGACGGCTACGGTGGTGAGAGAAGCAGACACTCCTCGTTCCTATGTCGTGGAGACCGATTCAGAGGTGGTGAGGCGAAACAAGGCACATCTCAGACCCTTACCAGACATTCATAGCCCTACAGAGAATGTGGGGGACACAAAACAGGCAGCAGCACCAGACATTCAAAGCCCTACAGAAAATGTGGGGGACACAGAACAGACAGCTACACCAGAAGTGAGAGTGGGGGAAAATGTGAAAAGGGTTCATCCAAGGAAGGAGGTGAAGGCACCAGCGTGGCTCAAAGATTATGTCCAATAATGCAGAACATTTAAAACCTGTTTCAAATGGTATTGTTATTATATATGTTACTTTAAGTATCCAGTATTTTCATTGATCTGTAAGTGTCAGACAGACTGTATGCTGTTAGTTAGGTAGTCCATGTTTTGTTTAAAATTGTATCACTACTTTGGGGAAGGGGAGATGTGGTGTGTTATGGTCCTCTGGGCGTTCCGTACCAGAGGTGGGGTTACGTACATGTATGGGGTTCGGTGGGGGTGACTGGAGAATCATAAAAGATGCTGGCCGGCTAAAGATTAGCTGTTGTCAGAGTCCTCAATTAATGGTCTACAAATTACTACAATAATAATGGTTGTTTTTACAGAGTTCGGGTGTTTGAGGTGGAAAACCAAACAGGAAGAACAAGTATGTTTTAAAGAGAGAGAGCACAGGTAAGTCATTAACTCATTTTTCACAAGGCAATGTCTTACAAGGATGTGGTTTGAATGGATGAACAGTCACCAATGACAAACAACGTTCCAACATTGCATCAAACCTCAGTTCACCTTTAAATAGTCCTGCCACAATTTAGAAGATAATCCACAGCTGTTAGGTTCTTTTAGGCTGTCGGTGCAATAAACTTTATTTACTGCAACTCTCCTGTGGTGTACGTGCATGTGGGTAAAATCCCTTAAATCCATCATGACAGAACACTCTGGCCATACTAGTAGCCCTGCCGACGCCATCAGAACCCTTGCCGACCAACAGAGCAGTGCTCAACAGCACAAAAAAAAACATAATGGAACTCTGACAGGTTTGTAGTCACTGATGATCTGAATGCATTGCCACATGTATTGGGGGTTGGTTGGAGAAGTGCCTCTTCTTGGCCTTCTTCATAGCCTGTTTCAGCTCAGCAATAATTGTACTATAGGTTTGTGCATCTCCTGATCTAATCTCCTGATCTAATCTCCTGATGAACTAAGTTCATCCAGGGTTTCTGATTTGGATACATGGTGATCTGTATCTGGGTGGCGAAGCTGTCTATGGTGGTGGAGATGTAGTCCAGTACAGAGGAAACATCAACATGGCACTCAGAGTTTGAGCTGCAGCAACAAAAAGTCCAGCAGAGACAAGAGATTGAGAGAGAAAACAGACGTGTTTGTCACTTTGCTCTTTATCTCTAACAGTGAGCTGTGGCAGCTCCGACACTCCACACTCTGTATCATCATTCAATTCAAGTCACTCAGAAGGCTCCTAGGAGTTATCTTTGGTGGAGCCATGTCCTTAGAAAAACACTCCAAACACCTTCTAAAGACCTGCTTCTTCCAGTTGCGAAACATTGCCAGATTACAAACAATCGTCTCCAAAAATTAGTTTGAGTTGTTGATTCATGCTTTTGTTTCATCCTGTTTAGACTACTGTAACAGCCTGTTTACATGTCTTAACAAAAAGGAGCTGGCTCATCTGCAGCTGATACAAAACTGATGCAAGGATCTTGACTGGCATTAACAGAGGAGCCCACATTACCCCGTCTTAAAATCCCTTCACTGGCTCTATGTGGCATATCGTATAAATTATAAAATCTTGTTTTTTGCATTCAGAGCTCAGCACAGACTGGCCCCTTCCTACATCTGTAATCTGATTCAGCCTTACTCCTCAGCTCGTAGTCTGAGATCTTCATAGCAGAACCTGCTGATGGTCCCTCTCATTCGCTACAGCACTAGAGGAGACAGATCATTCCATGTTGCTGGACCAAGATTGTGGAATGATCTCCCAAACCACTTGCAATTGTTGGACCCTATTCATTCTTGTAAAGAGCAACTTAAGACATACTTTTTTAAGCAAGAATTTTAGCCTCACGGATGTTGGGCTGCTATGATAGCTTTATGCTGTTATGATGTATCCCTTAAATGTCTTCTTTGTGTTTTATTGCTTTTATTGTTTTACTATTTTATTGTGAAGCACTTTGTGACTGCTGTATGGGAAAGTTGCTATATAAATAAAATTTTACTCACTTTTTTTTTAACTAATCCAAACTACACTGTCATGTGGTCAACAGAAAAGTGAAGTTGAACTACATTTCCCATGTGTGTTAACTCCAACAACTGCTGTACAACCTCATGGGAGATGGAGTTGTTGAATGCTAACTAAACCTTTGATAAGGAGGTGTTCAGATGCAGGAAAAAATGGTGTGGACAGAATTTGACTGGAACATGTCGAAGCTTTAAAACTTTAAAGACTTTTAGAGCTGAACTTTTAGAACACTCCTTGATGAAATGCATATTACCTTTCATTACAGAGTTTTAGACTAAAATCATCTTGTATTGAAAAAATTTAAAGTGGAATCAGTTTTGTTCAAATCTTGAAGATAATCTTGAACATAAATTGTTGGCTTATGTGTTGTAAATGACGCTTAGCTATTACCCCATCAAGTTTTAGCTCAATACCTGTAAAACTGACCGCAAAACTGACTGAGTTTTTTTTTTTTGATAACTTTGATTAGCTTTGACTCCCATCTTGAACTGAATATACTCCAGAACCTAATCAGCTGCAAATGTATCTTTAATGATTATTTTCTGGAGGTTTCATTAAAATTTGTCCAGAAGTTCATGAGATATTTCGACAACAGACAAAAAAAGGCTGAATGCAACAATAAACAATAAAGATTGAAGCAAAAATCTTGTGCAATGAGTCACACTTGGAATATGTGTTGTGAACAAATCTCAGTTACAACCACACCACATTTTAGCACAATATCTGTAAAACTGACTCAATTACCACAATTATTGTGTTTTCTAAGCTAAATTGGCTGTGCTGGCCTTCTTGAATTGGGCTGGCTCTAAAACCTAATAAGTTGCAGATGCACATTTAATGATTATTTCTGGAAAGTTTCATTAAAATAGGTAAACTGGTTCATGGGATAATATGCTAACAGACAAACAGTTCACTTTAAGAAGTTATTGGCAGGTTTTTAAACAAATATCTCACACAATCTAATAGTTGTTAGAATATGAGTTAAGTTCCACTCAAACATCAAGTCGGACTTAATAAAGCTGAAGAGCAGTTTCTCTAAACTCCACATCTGCTGCCTTTGTTTCTGTCAGTCACAGTTTCATTCCAGTGTTTCCAGCAGAAAGCTGCACTGAGTGAATCCCAGAGAAATCTCTCTGAGACACACACTTCTCCCTGTTTCTGATGGAAATCTCAGCTTTAATGCTCAGAGTTCAGCTTTCTGTTGAGTTTGTTTGAACAGGAACAACATTAGAGACCCAGAAAAACATTTCATCTTCATCTAAACAACTAATCAAATAAGTCTGGATTCTAAATCTTCGACATCCAAACAAGAAAAAAATCAACAGAAAATGTTTTCCTCTCTTCAGCTGCTATTTGTCTTACTCTAAAAGGACTTACTGATCATAAGGGGGGGATGGAAACAACTTCTCTGAATCTCTTTGGAGCAAGTTGCTCACATGGCTGATCACATCTATTGCTTCGAAACAAAAGTGGAAAAAAAGCTCCATGACAGCAGATGCAGGAGAAGAGCTGAAAAACTCCCTGCAGTTCATCAGTTCACCACTAGAAGAAGACAAACCCTCACAATCACTGTCACTGACAACTTCAGAAAGAAGAAGTCAAATACCACAAGAACATAAAGCTGCTGCAGCCATTTACCTTCACTTACACACACAAAATTATAATTGCAATGGCAGTGCATTGCTGTAGCAGGCCCCAATAATTTGTATTATTAGGAGATTTAAAGACACTCCTCAGTCTGACAACAATCTGTTCAGTTTTTCAGTCGTGATGAAACAAGGGCTTTTGGGAAACAAAGTTCTAATAAGTAAACTTGTAAACATAGTCTGTGTAAAAGTTTTTTTTGAAGTGACTCAAAGGTGACTGAGTTGTCAGTGCAGCAGCACCACGTGAGCTGTGGAACCAATAATTGATGTTTACACTTGTTAAAAACTGGGTTTAAAATGACAAAATAGCTGAAATCACCGTATTTTTAATATTTGTATATCTTACTTGAATACTGTCGTTGCTCTGTAGGAAAATTTCTGATGCTCTAGCTTTTGTAATCCCCAAATAATTATACGTTTTAAAGGTGTTCATTATATAATTATTGAAGATCATAATGATAATTTGGATTTAGTGCAGTAATCGTTGGAAGGCTTACTAAATCAGTCTAAAAAATTTTTGAAAAAGCTTGGGAAAACAATGAAGTGTGTTTACAGGAAAAAAAGATATTTAAAACAAAGTCAAAACAACAAAAAAAAACTTTTACTGAAAATTATGACAGAGGATATTTTGTCATTCAAGTCAGAAAGTGTTTTGTCTTTCTTCTGAAAGAAAAAAATGAATTTTTCAAGGTAAAAGTGTTAAAAAAGAAAAATAAATTCAACATATTACTCAAGTTAAAAGAAGTATGTTTTCAGAGTTTTATTTGTGTTATGGAGGAACTGAACATGAAATAATAAATTTTGCTGCAGTTTGAAGCCATGATATTACATGACGAATAGTTCCAACACCTTCAGCTACACAGCGATTCCAATGATTCTCTCAGTCAGATGAACAAGGACTTTTGTTCTACAAACTGTTCTCTAACTTCTGAGTTATTAGAAGACATGTTCCAAATGTTTGCTGCCTTTCGTTTTATCTCCAGCATAAAAAATAAGTAAATGGATGGATGGATGCTCCTTCTGTTTTCTGAGCACTTTCTAGACTTCATTTTAAAAACAAAACGAGCTTCACACGACTGAAAAAGGCAGCAGATCCCTGATCAGTTGGGTGAAAAAGAGCAAATCCAAGAACACGTGTTGTGGTGAGAGCTTTATGCTGCAGAGATATTCATTTAAAGACACAACTGTAGAAAACAAGAGCTCTTTACTGTTTTTCATAATTTCAGTTTGAGAATTTCAGCTGAATCTGCGGTGTTGTTAACAAGGCACTGAAGTTAGTAACAAAGTCCTGGATCAGTTTTTCGGTCTGGTTTGGTCTCAGGTAGAGATGGACAGGAAGTGATCTGACGATGAGACTCAGACAGAACCTGAGACTTCATGTTTCCATTCTTTTTAAACTTGAAGAGCTTTAATTCAGCCATTCATGCTGTGAATGAAATCAGTTTAAATGTAAAAGTTTATTCTATAATAAAGCTCTCTGCACGGGCCTGTTCAGCACTAAAGCAGACAGAAAATCAGAGAGTTCACATAGAAACTCAGAGGAAGGAGCAGCTGGACAAAACTGAAACACAAACACAACAGGTTTTTGGGATTTCCACTAAATGGGCTTTTTTAGCTGCATGTCAGCAGTTTAGAGACTTGGTCTCCACGAAAACCATCGGATGAGAGTCTTTGGTGGTTTTGGCTTTTGGTTGTCAGTTCTGTCCCAGAATGTTGGTCTGTGGCTCCATGAAGAGCCACCATGAGTCCACAGCTCTGATTTAAGAGACAGCAGAAGTCTCTGGGACATCTCTTTAAAATATGGACTAACATGTTCTGAACTCCAAAAAGCCGACAGGTTCTTGTTCTGACGTTCCTGCAGTGAGAAAGGATCATTTACTTTAAAGAACCACAACAAAGTTCAACGCTTCATTCATGTGTTCAGAAGATAAGAAGATGGAGAAAAGAGCAGAAAATTTCCCCTGGGACACATTTCTTCCTGGACGATCCCAGCAGAGAGACAGCTCCATGTTCACAAGGAGCACAAAGTCCAAACTGGAGAGGCCACTGGAACCAGAGCTGCTGATGTGGCTGCAGAAAGCTCCTCCATGCAGTTAAAGAACCTCCATCAGCAGTGGTGTCCTCCAAAGCCCCGAGCCAACTGAGAGACACGGTGTGGAGCGTTGGACACAAAGTCAGGGGACATCATGTCTAGTCTGCTGCCATTCCAGCTCCAAGTTGGACCAGATCCAACTTCCCCTTGCCACTGAGCGCAGACGTTCTAGTATCCAGTGGGAACAATCAGCAGCTCGCTGCTCAGCTTGTGAATGCTGATGAAGCTCGGCTGCAGAGAAATCCTTGGATCAGACACTTGTGATGGCAGCCAGACGTCTGACAGGGAGCAGCTGAAGATGAGGACAAGTCCAAAGACGTCCAACGGCTTCGAGTAAACAGTTTGTGTTGGAAACAGAAATACCTGCAAACTCTTGTTGTCAGAATGTCTTTATGCTGCCACTGAACAGTAAAAGGAAGACTATTATGATTTTGACCATGGTTGTGTGTCTGTCTGTTAGCAAAATATCTCATGAACCAGTGGATGGATTTTAATGAAACTTGCAGAATGTAGTCATTGGACGTACCTCTCCAACTGATTAACTTTTAGAGTCAGTCCCATTCAAGATGGTAACTACAGCTAATCAAAATTAACCAACACAATGACAGTAACTCATTCAGTTGTACAGATATTAAGCTAAAATTTGGTGTGATTGTAGCTGAGAATCATTTACAGAACATACTGTGACTGTGATGTCTCGTGATATCACATGAGGCCGTATGTGATGTTTTTGTCATCTCACCTGATTTCCAGTAAATGTTTAAGCATCATAAAGCCGGTTGTTCCTGTAGAACAGTAAATGTTAACCTTGAGTTCAGAGTCCATTCTGAGTAGACAGAGAAGAAGAAGGACGACTGAAAGCTGAATTAGGGTGAGTGTTAACTCAACATTCTTCTTCTTTTCCTTCAGAGTCTCTGAGTGGCTTTTCTCTCTGTGGAGGGAAGAAGAGGCAGAACTCACTTCGATTCACCTTCAGGACAAGGCTGCTGCGTCTGTCTGACTGCTTTATTTCCTGTTTGTCCACATGGAGAAAAATTATGTTTTCTTGTTGTCTTTATGCCTGGTGTTCAGATGAGAACTGAGTTTTTGATGCTGAAACCAATTTTTTAAAGACTCAGTTCAAAAGTCTGATTTTTTATCTTATTGACATAACGTTTGGTGTGGTAGTAGCTGAGACTGACTCCTAAAAGATATTCTGAGCACTAACAGAATGCAAAAGATCTTTGTTTAAAATTCTGCTGTTTTTCACTTCAGTGAACTTTGTCAGTTTGTTAGCAAATTATCTCCTAAACTAGTTGACATATATTATTGAAAATTTCAGGAAACAATCATTGGATGTACATCTACAACTGGTTAACTTTAGGAGCCAACACAACTCAAGATAGCTGGTATAAACAACTCAACTTATAAAACACAAAAATTGGTATAAATCAGTGAATATTACAAATATTGTGCTAAAGTTTAATGTAGTTGTAGCTGAGTTTTGGCCACAGGATAAACTCCAAGTGCAACTTATTGAGTGTAATCTTTGTTTAAAACTTTAGTTATAACTCTTGCAGTCAACCTTGTTTGCCTGTTGGTTCCTGTTATCTTGTGAACCATTGGACAGATTTAAATGAAACCTTCAGAAAGTAATCACTGGATGATTCTTTCTAACTGATTAACTTCAGGAGTCAACATAATTCAAGATGGCTATCACAGCTAGTCAACATTATCCTAAGACTTCATTAAGGCTTTGACAGCAGCTGTTGGAGCTAACACTCATGGGAAATGTAGTTCAGCTTCACTTTACTTTTCTAACCAAATTACAGAACAGTTTCAATCAAATTTTATCAAATATTTTCTCATCTGTATGAAAATCTGAAACATTTATTTTGATAAATTCTTTCCCAACAATAATTAGATGATTTAGTTTCATGTTGAACAGAAATGGGATTTCTGACCTCCAGCTGTGGTTAAATGATAAAAACAGTTTCCAGATGTTTCTTTGGCGCAACAGACAGAATCAGTTCTCATCCAGATGTTCAGAAGAGTCTTTAAGGATTCTGGAAATCCTTTGATTCCAGCTGCAGGTGTTTGTTGTGTTCACCACTAGGTGGCGTGTGTGACTGAGACTGTGTGTGGAAGAGAGAAGAAGAAGAGATAAGATGGAGGAAGGATATCTGTAGTTGCTGAGCCGTTCGAGAATAAAAGCTGTTAAGAGGAGTTCTACTACTGTCTACTTATGTTTTTACCTCGTCCTGGCTTCCAAACATAACAATTGGCGACGATGACGTCCGTACCCATGCCTGCACCGTTCCTGCCCTGCAGGGGAGAACCTATGGTCCTGTTTTCCATATGGCGGAAAATGTTTGAGAACTGCTTAACAGCTATTCATGCTACTGGAAATTCCTGGTCCAATGCTAGACGCCGTGCTCTGCTAATTCATGCACTTGGCTTCGAGGGACAACGTTTGTTTTACACTTTGCCCAACTTCATATGATGTGGCGATGATGGCGTTGGAACTACAATTTGTGCCAAAGGTGAATGTTTTTGTTGCAAGACATCGATTCCGACAGAGAAGGCTGATGAGACTGTCACGTGTGCTTATGGAACCATGGAAAACGAGATGCTACGGGATCAGCTTATTGAGAGAGCTTATGCACCAGAGGTGAGAGACAGACTTTTATTAGAATCTTCACTTACTTTGGACACTGCTATTACACTAGCGAGTCAGGTGGAACATGCTCTTCAATCGTCCAAACTCCTCAGTGGAGCTACTGCTGTTCACGCGGTTGACCAGCGCGGGCTTCATCAGCGCAAGGACAGAAACCGTCGGGCTGCTGCGTCTAAAAATAGCCACAAACGCACTGCGCCGCCGACAGCGCAAGCCTGTTATCACTGTGGATTGACAAACCACCTGGCTAATGCACGAGACTGCCCTGCAGCCACAGCAAAATGCAACAGCTGTGGTAAGACTGGACATTTTGCTTAAGTTTGCCGGTCAGCTAAACAAGTTAGGGAAGTAATGCCTGAAGTGGTTGTGCTCACGATGACCGCAAAAGAAGCTAAGACTACTCATAGACTGCTTTGCAAAGTGCATATTAATGCTGCTTCAGGGGAATCTACTGACTGTGAACAACTGGTTGATACAGGATCATCAGTTTCTATCATACCAGAGACATTGTACAAAACACACTTTCCTGAAAGCCATTTAACTGCACCTCATGTGAAACTAGTCACTTACTTGAAAGAGGACATCCCTGTAATAGGATGTTTGGAAGCTACAGTTACCCTTGACAACAATACTGCTCCTGCTTCTTTGTATGTGGTGCAAGGAGGATCTGCATTACTGGGAATGGACCTAATTAAAGCCCTAAAATGGACATTTAGCCATGATCCAATCCATGCCCCACCCCCTGAACATGCTTCTTCTGCTGCACCTGTGTTGCTAACAAAGACCGATTCTACTTCTATTGTCTGTGTTGCTGGGTTTGTGCACAAAGTCAAAGTACATGAAGATGCAGTCCCAGTTCAGCAAAAACTTTTATGTCTTCCATTCGCAGTACGAGAGGCAGTGTCAGAGGAACTGGACCTGCTTCTGAGGGAGGGCATTATTGAACACATTGATGCTTCTCCCTGGATTTCTCCTATTGTGGTCACAACAAGAAAAGAAGACAGACTAAGATTATTTGTTGACTTAAGAGAACCTAATAAAGCTATTGTGGCCAACAGTCACCCCTTGCCACACATGGATGAGCTTTTAAGTGTGCTCAGAGGTGCTTCTGTGTTTTCCACCATAGATCTGGCATCTGCATACCACCAACTTCTACTACATGAGGACAGTCGGGACCTCACAGCTTTTATCACACACAAAGGACTTTTCCGCTACTGCCGTGTCCCCTATGGATTGGCCTCTGCTCCATCTGCATTCCAAAAGATGATGGAAACTGTGCTTCAAGGTCTACCTGGTGTACACAATTATTTGGATGATGTGATTGTTGCAGGATCTTCTCTACAGGAACATGATGGACGCCTGCGTACTGTGCTCCAGCGTCTTACAGATGCAGGTCTGACACTCAACATGCAAAAATGTACATTCAGACAATCCAGCCTCAGATTTCTAGGCCACATCATCTCCAAAGATGGTATCCTTCCTGATACAGACCATAGTGCAGCTATCTGTGATGCTCCACCACCACATGATCTACCATCTCTCTACTCCTTCCTCGGTTTAATCTCTTGGTACAGTAAATTCCTTCCCAATTTTGCTACAGTAGTGGAACCAATGTGGGCTGTACTGGGAGAAACTGCTGCCTCTGGTTTCATCTGGACTGAAGGGGCTAATCAAAGCTTTAAGGAACTAAAAGAGCTATAGTCCTGTTCTGGCTCTTTTTGACCCCTCTTTCCCAACCATTGTCACCACAGACGCTTCAGACTATTGGGTGGTGTGTTGAAAATGCACCCAGATAATACTGAACGAACGGTGGCATTTGCATCCTGAACTCTAACTCCTACAGAACGAAAATGCTCTACAGTGGAAAAGGAGGCCCTTGCTTGGATGTGGGCTGTAGAAAAATGGAGGTCTTATCTCTGGCGCTGATGCTTCACACTGAGAACCGATCATCAGGCACTGACAACACTGCTTGCCACCAAAGGCATTGGTCGTGCTGGAATGAGAGTCCCACGCTGGTATGCACGATTACTGTGCTTCACAAAACCAGGCTGCAGACTGTTTGTCACGGTTGCCACTCCCTGTGGACTCTACTTCTGTGGATGAACCAGATATGGTTGCATCTGTTGTGTCAGCTCTGTCTGTGGCTGAGTTCACTTCTGCCTCCTCTCAATGCCATGAACTCACACTCCTCTGTGGACAGATAGAGAAGGGCTGGCCAAAGTGCAAGAAGGATGTGGACCCCCGTTTAACACCATACTTCTCCATCGGAAATGAACTTTCTGCATCCCAGGATTTTGTTTTGAGGGGTGAGCATCGCTATATTGTTCCTGTTGCTCTGCGACCTGCTGTCATTCATCTAGCACATGACACACATCAGGGTATTGTTCGCACAAAACAGAGGCTACGTGAACTTTACTGGTGACCTCAGATGGACAAAATGGTTCAGTCTGTTATTTCTTCATGTACTACCTGCCAAATGAACGATAAATCTGCTTGAACTACTCCTGCTCCCCTCCAACCCATTGAACTGCCTGACAAACCATTGGAGAAAGTGGCTCTGGACATCGTGGGTCCCTTTGAAAGTGCTGCTTCTTCATATAGGTTTGTTGTAACATTAGTGGACTTTTACAGTAAATGTCCAGAGGTGGTGTTTTCTCACGAGGTAACTACTGATGTTGCTATCACATTTCTACACTCTATTTTCAGCAGAGAGGGGAACCCTGTCTACATAATCACTGATAATGGGCCACAGTTTCTCTCCAGCTCTTTTGCAGATTTTCTCAGAGAAAGGGGAATATCTCATCTGCGTACCAGTGGGTACCATCCACAGTGCAATAGTGCTGTTGAAAGATGGAATAGAGTCCTTAAGGAGACAATCCTGACTGCTGAACACATGCAGAAAGACTGGAAAACTACAGTGACTGATTTCCTACAAAACTATAGAGCAACACCACATGCCACAACTGGAGTATCTCAATCAGACCTACTGCACAACAGGAGGATGAAAACAAAAGTGAACATCTTTTCAAGTCCAGAAGAAAGCAGGAAATGCACTACAGTCCAAGAAACAGTGAAATGGAAACAAGAGAAGTCTAAGCTGTATACTGACAAGCGCCAAGGAGCAAAGAAACCAACATTCAGACCCGGAGACAAGGTGAGGGTAAAAAGGTCTGATCATGTTCGCAAAGGTTTGTCAAGATTTACTCCATCACTGCCTGTTGAAAAGAAGATTGGAGAGAGTACTTATGTACTCATAAAAGGTGGAATGCTGCCAGTTCTATTTCATATAGGCTTCGCCCTTTAAGGCTATCGCTAGTGGGTTTATCCCTTCGCGCACAGCGCAGCACTGAAAACTTTAGTCCACGCCCACCTGCTGTGTGGGCCCCACCCCGGTCCGTATAAATAACGGTGAGACCGGGCATTCGGCTCCCTTTTTTTCTTCAGCTACAGCGAACACTGAACTAAAGAGCGAAGAACAAGAAGATGTCCAGCACCAGCACCATCCGCCTGTGCCCGTCCTGCCAGACCGGCTACATCATGGGCTACGACCGGCATGACATCTGTGAGGGATGCCTGGGTCCCCGTCACGCCGACCTCGCCCTCACACCC
The DNA here is from genome assembly GCF_001649575.2 of Kryptolebias marmoratus. Lineage (NCBI taxonomy): Eukaryota > Metazoa > Chordata > Actinopteri > Cyprinodontiformes > Rivulidae > Kryptolebias > Kryptolebias marmoratus. The sequence continues at coordinate 14,290,655 of NC_051452.1, read as the reverse complement.
CAGTCCTCCTGCCGTCCCTGTGAGCTCCTCTCTCTGGAGGAGAAGCAGAGACGAGCAGCCTTTTTCAAGGCTAGTGCCGAGGCTGAGGAGGTCTTCTCCGTGGCGGAGTACTCGCTGGACGACGCCATCACCTTTTTCGACGCGGAGCCGCGCAGGGAATCGGATGATTCCTCCGGCGGTGGCGATCCTAGCTTCTTCCCAGCTGGAGAGCGTGATAGCGGAACCAGGGCGGCCGAGCAAATGCTTAGCCTCCCGGGCCGTCCGACACTGGCGACCACCCCGCTCCCAGCTGTAGGCGCTCTCCTCCTGGAACTGCCCGGCATTATCCAGGTGGCCACTAGCTCGAAGGGACTCTCCATCCCCACCCCTCCCCCGCCCCATCGGATGATCTGGCGGGAAGGTTTGGCTTTGCCTCAGCTCCTCGCTCTGACCCCATCTGGCCTCGCTTCCCGGCTGTGACGTCATACTGGGACGAGGCTGCAGCTGGGCCCGCCAGGCTGAAGGTGCCAGTCTCTCTTTCGCCTGTCTCACCAGAGTGGAGGGGTTTACCGAGCGGAGTTTTCCCTCGGTTCCCCCTCTGGAGCCAAGCCTTGCAGAGGTATTTGGGGCGAAGACTTCCCGGACGGACCAGCGACCTGTCCCCCGGGCAAAACCGATCAGCTGATCACCAGGCTCGCCAACCAGGCGCATCAGTGCTCCTTCCAGTCTGCTGCGGTGAGCAACAATGTAGCCCTGTTGGCGTTCGATATCTCCAAGAGGCTGGGGGAAGAAGATCTGCCGGAGGACAAGAAGATCTCCCTCTGCAAAGCCGCCGACGCCATCCTCAACCTGTGTGCAGCCTCGACGGTTTGCTTGTCCCGCATAGCTGCCTGGATGACAATGATCCAGAGAGCCACCTGGCTCCGCCTCTTGCCATCGATGCCCGAAAATGTGCAGAAAAACCTGCTGGAAGGCCCCATCACCCCAGATGCGTTGTTCGGGGCCAATCTCCAGACAGTCCTCGAGAAATCGCAGAAGAC
>NC_051452.1:14287147-14289536 GCF_001649575.2 Kryptolebias marmoratus | reverse complement strand
AAACACTTTTGGGACTTTTGAGCCATGATTCAAAGGAGACTCTCTGGCTCCTCTCTCACAGGCTGTTACATTTCATGTCAGCCTAAAGAGAAAACACATCACTGATTCACAAACTGTGTGACCTCTAACCAATGAGGAACGATGCCCACTGGGTGTCTGTAGGAGCAACGACAGCTCAAAACTGAAGAAAATTAAAGGATCTCAGGAACATAAATCACAACAACAATGAAAACTCATCTATGTTTAGAATGGAGGAGAATGTCCACAAATGTCTCTGCAGAGCCTGACACGAGGATTAAAGATTCACTCAGAGGAATTTCTGACGTCTGACGTCACGAAGCAAAGAGAGGCTGAAGGTTTACTGTCAGCAAAACATTTCAGACGGTGATCTGGAAGGTTTCACCAGCTTTAAGGAAACTTTTTATCACTCTCTGACATCATGTAACTGTGACTGTTTGTCTGTCTGTTAGCAAAATATCCCATGAACCACTGGATGAATTTAAATTAAACTCAGAAATGTGGATGGATGTAGATCTATAGCTAATTAACTTTTAAAGTCGGTTCAAAATGGCCACCACAGCTAACCAACTTTAGAAAACACAAGAATGTCTTTAACTCAGTCAGTTTTACAGATAATGAGCTAAAACTTGATGTGATAGTAGCTAAGAGTCATACAACACATACTCACAGATCACACAAGTTCTTTGTTTAAAACTTTGACATTCAAGGCGGTGGGCGATATGCTCTCCTTCAAGGCATGTTAGTTTCAGTTTCACAGAAAAAGACTGAATTCAGAGGAGGATGGGTTTTATTTTAATAAAGACAAATGTTTATTTTTATCATTGGTTTTACATCACATATATTAAACAACTAATAATTACTTCAGTTTTTTTCTTAACTGGTGTTCTTTTTAAAATAAAGTTCAACATTGAATAATTGTTTATTTTTAATTTTTTACATTCCCGATTAAGCCTATATTATTACTGTTATGCTTAAAAAATAAAGAATAATTACTGAATTCACCAATAATATTTTAGTTTAAATAACTGTTGAAATATTATCAGATCAGTCTCTTCTATGTTGACCACCACTTATTAAAATGCTCTAAAAAACTCACATTTTCAACTAATTTCACTTCAGTCTTGTTCAAAAGCTTCCAAACAACAACTGAGATCATTTTCCAGTAATTTTACTTCAGTATATAGGAATAATTAATTTATAGTCTTCTCTCTGTGTCCTATATGGGAATTTTTATAAAGCTATAAATTAATAAGGACACATTGTTAACAAATTTCACTTCAGTGTTGCCTCATTAGTAAGATTTAACTAGCAACAGTTGGGATCACAAGTCTTTGTTACTTTTTTATGTGGGTCACAGTTTATTTTGTTTATTTGTTAACCTTTATTAACCAGGCAAATCCCACTAAGATCACAGATCTCTTTTTCAGTCTGAAAAGCTTGATAATCTGAAACAGTAATGAACAAATCCCCTGTGACCCTGAGCCCTGGGGGTCACTGTCCATGGTACTGCAGCCAGACACTTTACCTGATCAATAATATAAATATGGTGCAGAGAAAAAGTCCCAAAATAAAAATACATGGGCTTTAGGAGTTTCTAAACATCACTGCAGTGAAGTTTGTTGATAACAAGGTGTCTTTATTAAATTATAGCTTTATAAAAAGTCTCCTGTACAGAACACAGTGAGGAGACTTACTAAATTATTTTAATCAATATATCCAGTAAAACCACTTAAACAGATCACTATTGTTATTTATGAGCTGTAGAATGAGACTGCAGCGAAATTTGTCGATAGTTTACTTTGTAAGAGCTTTAATAAAGTGTCCAGCATTAAAGTGATTGGTGTCAGGCTTTAAGTTCTTTTTAAATCTCATAACACTTTAAGCTAATATATCATTGTTCTTTAATTATTCAATGACGAATCAAACTTTGCTTTGCTTCCTGATTCTTCTTTTTCTACTTTAATGGCTTTTTAGTGTTGATTTTAGGGGTTAAACACACCATAAACCATGAATGATGTCATATCCCTGCCCACATCCTGAGCCGTAACAAGCTGTGTAGCAGTGCAACATTTTTTAAAGAACTCTGAAGCACAGATGGTGTCACAGCAGTCTGTGGCTGTGATCAAACCAGAAAGACTGAAGGGAAAAGGAAAGAAACTTCAGTGTCAAAAACTCATCTCTGTTCTCATCTGAACACCAGGCAGAGAGACAAAGACAACTCAGTTTGTCTCCATGTGGACAAACAGGAAATAAAGCAGTCAGACAGCCGCAGCAGCCTTGTCCTGAAGGTGAATCAAAGTGAGTTCTGCCTCTTCTTCCCTCCACAGAGAGAAAAGCCACTCAGAGACTCTGAAGGAAAAGAAGAAGA
>NC_051452.1:14283712-14287029 GCF_001649575.2 Kryptolebias marmoratus | reverse complement strand
TGAGTGAAGCGTCACACACTCATTTAACCGTGTTCACACACACCAACATGACACTCAGAGTTTGAGCTGCAGCAACAAAAAGTCCAGCAGAGACCAGAGACTGAGAGAGAAAGCAGAAGTGTTTGTGCTCTTTTCTCTTCCTCTCTAACAGGGAGCTGTGGCAGCTCCAACACTCCACACTCTGTATCATCATCCCATTCAAGTCACACAGAAGGCTCCCATTTTCTGACTCATCCAAACCTGGAGATCTTTGAGAAACACAAACACACATTTAACAACACCTGCAGCTGGAGTCAAAGGATTTCCAGAATCCTTAAAGACTCTTCTGAACATCTGGATGAAAATTGATTCTGTCTGTTGCTCCAAAGAAACATCTGGAACCTGTTTTTATCACTGAACCACAGCTGGAGGTCAGAGGTCCCATTTCTGTTCAACATAATGATAAATCATCTAATTATTGTTGGGAAACAATTTATTAAAACAAATGCTTCAGATTTTCATACAGACTACAAGCACATTTTGTTAAACCGATCTAAACTACTCTGTCATGTAGTCAGAAGAGTAAAGTGAAGTTGAACTACATTTCCCATGAGTGTTAGCTGTTAGCTGCTGTCAAAGCCTCATGGTAGTCTTGGGATAATGTTGATTAGCAGTGATAGCCACCTTGGATTGTGTTGACTCCTGAAATTAATCAGTTGGAAAGATACATCCAATGATGACTTTCTGAAAGTTTCATTCAAATCTGTCCAGTGGTTCATGAGATATTTAGCAAACAGGCAAACAAGGTTGACCGAAAAACTTATAACTAAAGTTTTAAACAAAGATTACACTCAATAGGTTACACTTGGAGTTTTTTCTTGTGGCCAAATCTCAGCTACAACTACACCAACCTTTAGCACAATATCTGTAGAATTCACTGAATTATATCCATTTTTGTGTTTTCTAAGCTGAGTTGTTTATGGCCGCCATCTTGAAGTATGTTGGCTCCTAAAGTTAATCAGTCGTAGATGTACATCCAATGATTATTTCTTGAAATTTTCAAAAAAATACGTTGACCAGTTTATGAGATAATTTCCTAACAGACAGACAAAGTTAACTGAAGTGGAAAACAGCAGATTTTTAAACAAAGATATTCTGCAGTCTGTTACTGCTCAGAATACCTTTTAGGAGTCAGTCTTAGCTACTACCACACCAAACTTTAGGTCAATATCTGTAAAAGTATTTGAATTATAGCCAATTAGGTTTTGTTTTTTATGTTCAGTTGGCTGTGGCAGCCATCTTGACTTGGATTGACTCGAGAAGTTAATCAATTGTGTATCTACATCCAATGATTAATTTCTGCAAGTTTCATTAAAACTCATCCAGTGGTTCATGAGATATTTTGCTAACAGACAGACACACAGACACAGACAAAAACATTATTTTCTGCCTTTTTACCTTTCAGAGGCAATAAAGACATTCTGACAAGAAGAAGAAAGTTTACACTGAATATCTGCTGACTTCTCTAACCAGTGATAGTGGGCACAGAAACTCCACGAACATTGTGAGGTGTGTATGTGTGAGAGAGAGATTCTTTCTGTTTGGATGCACCGAGGTGGCGTCCCTCATGCTGCGCCCAAATAAAAATAATTTCATTTGAGCACAGAGGTCAGGACGACACACGGAGCAGCAAACTGCTCTCTGTGTGCCTCTCAGCTTGGTGCTCCACATCCACACAAATGGCTTTAGAAGCAGAGAGCTCCCTGTGTGAAGGGAGCCTCACAGAGAAACTCTCATCATCACTGCCCTCCAGTGGTCAGTGTTAGTAACTACAACTACTCACATTCAATAACACTGATTTTCCTCCTGCCATATTCCACCCTCACTGCAGAATTTTAGCTCTAATGTTTATCAGTCTGATAGTGAACATTGACTCTGTAGTGGACACTGAATCTCCACCTTCAGGTTTGCTGCTCTTTTATGTTTATCTTCTGCAGATGGCACTTTTTCATGTCAGGAAACCATCCAGTAACTCAGACATCTGGAGGAACCACTGGAAGCATTATAGTTCCTCTTCTTCTGTAAAAACCTTCAAAGTCTCCAACAACTTCACAGGATTCTTCATCTTTTTTTCTGAACAAGCCACTGTAGGAGAAAACTGTTGCTATGTGTGTGCAGAGTGAAGAAAGATTTAAGAGGTTTGTTATGTTCTAGGACACTGTCTGGGAACAGTTCTTTATGGTGATGTTTCAGCAAGTTCAGGCGGAGTTGACCTTGTAAGAATGTCCAGGATATTTACCAGAAGGTGCATGTCATAACATATCATAACACAAGCATGGATTGGGCAGAACTCTCAGATACACACCACTATATTAACTCTGTAGATATACATCCTTCAAGGGTGAGAAAGTGGGATTTTTGGAGTCTTTTGTGAATGTGAACAGGGCACTAAGTTTGTGCTGTAAACAATAAATCCCCAGTGTTTAGCTGAGAAGAAGAAACCACTTGTCTGCCTCAGTTTTTTCTTTATAATGCTTTGTATCAACCAAGCCTTTCTACCATAACACAAGATATTTTAACACCTCAGCAACTTTGTAACAAAACTGTTCAGATCATACAATCTGATGTAAATCTGACTGACTGACAGAAACGAAGGGAAAACATGTGGAGTTTAAATAAACTGCTGTTCAGTTTATTAACTGAAACTTGACATTTATATAAAACATTCACTCACTGCTACACTTTATTGTTTTTACAGACTATTTATGATAATATGCTGTAATACTATAGTGTTTCCAGTAAAACGTCTTGTCTGTTATGTTTGTTTTACATTTTGCCATTACCTTTTTGAAGACAACTGTTAGCAAAACATTGTCATGAACCACTGGAGATGGACTGTCTATCTGAGACTTTCAGGAATTATTCATTGGCTGAAATCTTGGTTGCTGTTGGCAAAGTAAACAAAAAAACATTTTCAGTTCATTTGCTTTGAATTTGTCAGATTTCTAAATTTACTTTTCATCTCTTTGGTCTTTGACAGAGACCCTCTTGACTCTTGTAGTGAGTTTAGCTGATATAACTTTAGCTGCTGTCTTCTGTCCGTCCTGCAGCCTGACTGCCTTTAGCTCAGGTCAGATGGATGGACCAATCAGAGAGCAGCTTACAGGTGCACAGGTTTACCAAAGACTGTCTGTTTGACAGAAGCAGACTTCTACTAGTTTAATGTGAGGCTCAAGGTATAGAAGTAGCTCTGATGTGTAGATTTTAAACATTATATTCAGAGAAATCAGTTCAGAATCCTTTCAGCTGTGTGGGTCATATCCTGCCTGTTGAATCGG
>NC_051452.1:14280598-14282993 GCF_001649575.2 Kryptolebias marmoratus | reverse complement strand
CTCAGTTTGTCTCCATGTGGACAAACAGGAAATAAAGCAGTCAGACAGCCGCAGCAGCCTTGTCCTGAAGGTGAATCAAAGTGAGTTCTGCCTCTTCTTCACTCCACAGAGAGAAAAGCCACTCAGAGACTCTGAAGGAAAAGAAGAAGAATGTTGAGTTAACACTCACCCTGATTCAGCTTTCAGTCGTCCTTCTTCTTCTCTGTCCACTCAGAATGGACTCTGAACTCAAGGTTAACATTTACTGTTCTACAGGAAGAACCGGCTTTATGATGCTTCAACATTTACTGGAGTTTATCTGTGGGTGTGTTTCTGCTGCTCAAAGGTCAGTTTTTCTCTCCTCACCAACACCGACTCTACCATCCAAATCTGAGTGAAGCGTCACACACTCATTTAACCATGTTCACACACACCAGTTAGATTAGATTAGATTAGATTTAATTTTATTGTCATTGCACATGCCAAAGTCCAAAGCAACAAAGGCAGATTGCATCTAACCAAAAGTGCATGATCAGCAATAATTAGGTAATCTATAACCTTAAGATATGAAAAATATACAAGTATCTGTCTCTATAAATCTCTGTTGCTACATGTATGAACAGTTATGAACAGGTTATGATGATTTAAACTGAATGATTACAGTATCCAAGGAGAATGACTGGCAGTATTTACAGAATAAAATACAAATATATACAGCTGTGTAAGCTGATAAAAGAAAGAGTGAATTTAATGATACAATGATGTCAAAGTCATGGGTGGCAGAGCTTTTTAGATGAGGCTGGTTGATTCAGACCAGGGGGGTTCTTGGTTGTGTGTGAGAGGGAGAGGGGCGTCGAGGGGCGGAGTTCAGCAGGGAGAAGCTGCTAAAGAAGAAGCTGTTCCTGAATCTTCTGGTTTTAGTCTTTAGGCTCCTGTAGCGCCTCCCAGAGGGCAGGAGGACTAACAGTCTGTGTGTTAGGTGGCAGGAGTCATTTCTAATGGGTGTTGCCCATCTGAGAGAGAACTTCTTGCAAATGCCCCCCATGGCAGGAAGTGAGGCTTCATTGATGTGTTGTGTTGATTTCACAGCCCTCTGCAACACCTTCCAGTCTGAGACAGAGCAGTTCCCGTACCAGACTGTAATACAGTTGGTCAGGATGCTCTCAGTGCTGCAGTGGTAGAAGTTTATCAGGAAGTCTGATGTTTTTCAGTACCCTCAGGAAAAAGAGACAACAATGAGCCTTCTTGACCAGGTTGGAGCAGTTAGTTGTCCAGGTGAGGTCCTCTGAGATGAGGGTCCTCAGGAATCTGAAGCTGGTTAACACAGAGTTAACTATGGAGGATGTGAGGGGAGGAAGAGGGAGGCGGAATTCCAACAGATCAAAATGATCAAAAATATAAGCTGCACAGAACCAGTCAAGTGTGTACAAGGACGGAGGACAAGAGAAGCAGGTCAAGTAAAGAATCAAATCCAACAACAAAGTGAACATCAACCAGAGAAGAACAAGACAACAGCAGAGAAACTTATTTTATTCATTGCATATGTTGTTACCAGTACTGATCAGGTTCAACACAAAACAGAGACAATTAAAACAATTGTGTGGGGAGCTGAAAAGGTTTTGGGATTTTAAGAGATGTCATGGGAAAGTATTAATAAAAGGTTAGAAACAAATGGAAAGCAGTAAAGGTTAACATTTACTGCTCTACAGGAAGAACCGGCTTTATGATGTTTAAACATTTACTGGAAATCAGGTGAGCTGACAAAAACATCACGTACGGCCTCATGTGATATCATGAGACATCACGGTCACAGTATGTGCTGTAAATGACTCTCAGCTACAATCACACCGAATTTTAGCTCAATATCTTTAAAACTGAATGAGTTATAGCCATGTTGTGTTGGTTAATTTTGATTAGCTGTAGTTACCATCTGAATGTGACTGACTTTAAAAGTTAATCAGTCGTTTATCTACATCCAACGACTACATTCTGCAAGTTTCATTAAAATCCATCCACTGGTTCATGAGATATTTTGCTAACAGACATACAACCATGGTCAAAAACATAATAGTCTTCCTTCTACTGTTCAGTGGCAGCATAAAGACATTCTGACAACAAGAGGTACAGGTATTTTTTGTTTCCAACACAAACTGTTTCCTCCGAGCCGTTGGACGTCTTTGGACTTGTCCTCATCTGTCAGATGTCTGGCTGCCATCACAAGTGTCTGATCTAAGGATCTCTCTGCAGCCGAGCTTCGTCAGCGTTCACCAGCTGAGCAGCGAGCTGCTGATTGTTCCCACTGGATACTAGAACGTCTGCGCTCAGTGGCAAGGAGAAGTTGGATCTGGTCCAACTTGGAGCTGGAATGGCAGCAGACTGGACATGATGTCCCCTGACTTTGTGTCCAACGCTCCAC
>NC_051452.1:14275094-14280498 GCF_001649575.2 Kryptolebias marmoratus | reverse complement strand
GAGGAGAAATGATGTTTTTGGGTTAGGGGTTAGGTTTAGGACTANCGGTGTGAATTGAGTTTAGGTTTGGTTTAGGGTTAGGTATGTACTGGTAATGGTTAGGGTTAGGCTGTAGTTAGGGTGTAGAAATGAATGGAAGTCAATGGAAAGATAGAGAGACATAACATTTGTGTGTGTGTGTGTGTGTTTGTGATGGATTGGGCATTTTGAGGTGAGGTGAGGCTCGTTGCTGCCGCACCTCACGTTTCACCTTGTATTTGAACAGGAAATATGCAATTTTAGCAATTTTAGTGATTTTGACTATAAAAATGTTCGAAAATTAGTCATACATAAAGATCAGTGGACAAATATTAATAATCATTTTATGATATCATTTTTTTTTCTTGTCATGATGACAGGTGAGGCTCTGCCTCCCCTGACTGCACGTCCCTGGTCAAAAAACATAATATTCTTCTTTCTACTGTTCAGTGGCAGCATAAAGACATTTTGACAACAAGAGGTTGCAGGTATTTCTGTTTCCAACACAAAATGTTTCCTCCGAGCTGTTGGATGTCTTTGGACTTGTCCTCCTCTTCAGCTGCTTCCTGTCAGACGTCTGGCTGCCATCACAAGTGTCTGATCCAAGGATCTCTCTGCAGCCGAGCTTCGTCAGCGTTCACAAGCTGAGCAGCGAGCTGCTGATTGTTCCCACTGGACACTAGAACGTCTGCGCTCAGTGGCAAGGGGAAGTTGGATCTGGTCCAACTTGGAGCTGGAATGGCAGCAGACTGGACATGATGTCCCCTGACTTTGTGTCCAACGCTCCACACCGTGTCTCTCAGTTTGGCTCGGGGCATTAGAGGACACCACTGCTGATGAAGCTTTCTGCAGCCACATCAGCAGCTCTGGTTCCAGTGGCCTCTCCAGTTTGGACTCTGTGCTCCTTGTGAACGTGGAGCTGTCTCTCTGCTGGGATCGTCCAGGAAGAAATGTGTCCCAGGGGACATTTTCTGCTCATTTCTCCATCTTCTTGTCTTCTGAACACATTAATTTTGTTGTGGTTCTTTAAAGTAAATGATCCTTTCTCACTGCAGGAACGTCAGAACAACAACCTGTCAGCTTTTTGGAGTTCAGAACACGTTAGTCCATATTTTAAGGAGATGTCCCAGAGACTTCTGCTGTCTCTTAAATCAGAGCCGTGGACTCATGGTGGCTCTTCATGGAGCCACAGACCAACATTCTGGGACAGAACTGACAACCAAAAGCCAAAAACCACCAAAGACTCTCATCTGACGGTTTCCATGGAGACCAAGTCTCTAAACTGCTGACTCAGCTAAAAAAGCCCATTTAGTGGAAATCCCCAAAAGCTGCTGTGTTTGTGCTTCAGTTTGGTCCAGCTGCTCCTTCCTCAGAGTTTCTATGTGAACTCTCTGATTTTCTGTCTGCTTTAGTGCTGAACAGGGCTGTGCAGAGAGCTTTAATAGAGAATAAACTTTTACATTTAAACTGATTTCATTCACAGCATGAACGGCTGAATTAAAGCTCCTCAAGTTTAAAAAGAATGGAAACATGGAGTCTCAGGTTCTGTCTGAGTCTCATCGTCAGATCACTTCCTGTCCATCTCTACCTGAGACCAAACCAGACCGAAAAACTGATCCAGGACTGAGATCGGCTGACTGTGGCGGCCATCTTAAATCAGGTTGACTCCAAAAGATAATCAGATGTACCTCCAGTGATTACTTTCTGAGAGTTTCAAAAACATCCCTCCATTGGTTCATGACATATTTTGCTAACAGACAAACAGACTTTTCTGATTGCCCGTGATAACTACAAGAAACATTCTGAACCTTTGAACTGGTTTGGTTTAATAAAGATTGCTTATAAAATCATAAAAACAAGTAACTAACTAAGTCAGGTAATCAGCAGGCAGCTGAATAATCCACCAGTCCCACTCATAATCTAACTTCTCCTTCACTGATCAGCTTTAAAAACTCGGAGCTTTCCTGTCAGTGGAGAGAAAATCAAAATGAGCCTCAGACCCTGTTTATCTGTGATTAATGTACAAAACTGTTCAGATCAAATGATTGAAATCTGCATAAGTGAGATGAAAAGTTCAAAATGTAAAATAAAGAAACTGAAATAGATTGATTGACAGTGATCCAAATAAAAGTCCAATATTTTATTTTGTGAAAAGGTTTAGAACAATTAAAGCACAAGATTTCAGATATTTAGAAGACTTTTTGGGTTAAAGACAAAGAATGTAAAAGATTTTTTTAAATCCTTAAGAATAAAATAAATATTTCGATTGAACACTGTTGTAAATGATGATACAACAATAATATGACGCTGCAGTTATATAAAAATCACATTTTTGACAAGAATATTTCAAAAGACTGTAGCATAAAAATGATGAGAAATGGAGGAATAATGTAAATGAGAGAAATAATGTGTTCAAGTTTATGAAAATAATAAATTGAATAGTCTAATTTGCATCTGACGACATTACTGGCGATGCCACTCTATCATAAAAGATCACACAACTTTTAACACATAATGGATTTCAAACATTTTTACAGTTTTTGTTTTTTATTATAATCTTTTTCTAAATTCATATACACAACCGTTAAGAAAATGTTCATGTTATATAACTTTTTTATATTTTATTGTCATCATTTTTACATAAAAAAAGAAAATCAGTCATTTGCATATCACAAAAAATAACATAAAATGTCTAAATTTATGTACAGAATGTCAGGATTTGTGGTTCTTGTGTTCCTGATTCATGTTCCAGTTTGGGTTTATTGTTTCTTTTATTTTGTTAATTAGTTGCCTTTATGTTTAGTCTGGGCTTTGCTCAGTCTTTGTTTCTTGTGTCTTGTCCTCTGTTATCGTTTGCTTTCCTGCCACGCCCATCTCCACCTGCTCCTAGTTAGTAATCACTCACCTGTGCCCACTTTCCCTAATCACCCTCTGCTTTTAAAACCTGGTCATTTCCTCCATGTACTTGCTGGTCCATTGTCGCTTACATGTACTGCCTTGTCATTCATGCCACGTTTTGGATTTTCATTATTGTTTGGTTTTGCTGCCTTGTCAGCTTTTTGTTGTTGTTCTTTTATTTTAAAATAAATCATTTTAGATGAGTCTGCACATTGGGTTCGCCGCTCTCTCCTCCCAACCGGACACAGAAAATATCAAAATTCATTTACACAAGTCTGAATAAAACTGTTTACATGTTATTTGATCATAATTTTGGCTTTTTTGTTTTTTCTCATTTTATCTACATAAAAAACTAAACTAATTTTAGTAAATCATGTTTCACAACAAAACTATTTACAGCCCTGAACTAAACTTTTACAAGTTACTTTTCCATCTTTCCCTAAATGTCTAAGTGACTTTATAATCTTTTTTTGTGTGGTACCCCATTTCCTGTCCTGCCTCCTGCAGTGCATCTCATGAGGTATGAAATACCCCCTCCCTCTGCTTTCTCCATCACTTTGGGTCCTTCCTTAAAGCTGATTTAGACTTAATGATGGAATTGTTTCTTGCTGATGTGTTTGAATGACATGTTTTGTTCTTGCCCTGCCTCCATGAACCGGTTCAGTGCACAACCTCCAGGCAGACCTATTGTCTTGCTGCGGTTTGAACCAAGTATTGTGTGATTGGTCAGAACTGTTTATTTGGAATATCTCAGGCTGTCATTTCACTTCAACTGCTTCACTTCCAAAAGCCGGCTGTTGTGCTTTTTAATTATTTTTCCCATCTCTGGGGTTACCAAGAGAAATACCAGATCATCTTCCTACAACTTGTTCTTCTCTTCCTTCAACTCATACATGAACTGAAAATAATAAGCTCTCCTTGATTGTTCTCTCTCTGTGTTGTTGCTTATATGCTTTGTTCGTGACGTGTGCTGCAGTGGGAGGGCTTACCAAGACCTCTTCTCTTTGAGTATTAAATGTCCATGAGAAAAAGAAAATTTTGCAGCCATGTCACCGAGATCGGATGTCTAATGTATTGTGAAGTATAAACTTCCTTGTCTTCTTTTCATTATCTCTGACCTCATGTCTCCCGCCTGGATTATGAATTTTCGCTTCCTTTCTCTCACCTTGTAGGATGCTGGCAGCTTGACAAAATAAACCCCAAACATCACTGCTGCTATTGCCTTCTTTTCAGGGTGAACCTCTTTTATCACTGGAGCGCAGCCACCCGGTGGCAAATAAAATCACTCCCTCTGCTCAGTGAGGATCCATAACTCTGCACTGCCTCAGACAGCAAATTATCACTGCATTGAGGTAAATATGTTTCCCCTCCCAATCATCAGCAAAGATGTAAGACTTCACCTCTTGTAAAAAACTTTCTTTAAACTTACTTTTAGTCAATCTAAAACACACGCAAAAAGGGTTAAAATAATTTATTTTTTTTTAAATTCATGTTTTTCACATTTTCATTTAATGAAAATGCATTCATAAACTCCTGACAGACGACTGAAAAGTCCATTTAAATAATGATACATATGTATTGGAAGTCTGCTTGTGATTGGCTGACTCTAACAGGAAGTGAAGAAACCTCAGAATAAAGCCTGGCTGCACACCAAACTTCTGTTCATTGGACAATAATGTGTGAAGATCTCGGAGCAGTTTGTAAATTCATCTTGTCTGACTGCAGCTCAGTGATTCCTCTCTGATCTCCCAGTTTGTCACATGTGCAGCAAACTAACTGCAGCTGACAGGAACTGAATTGTCTCAGTTGAAGTGAGCTTCAGACAAACACGACAGGGAATGTTAGGGTTTTTACATTATCAGCCTTTGTGCTCATGTGTAACACTGCCTACGTGACACACTAAGGTCAGACGGCGGGCCGGCGGGCGCCACACCATCTGGCTCTCCCAAACAGTGATGTGTTATGTGTTTTTGCTAGGATCAGAACTGGCCTTGGCTTGCTCAGATCAACCCCTTTTTCTTCTTATTTCTTCTTCTTTTAAATAAAAAGAAAGCCCAAGTGGAGGGGCAGAACTTCCTGGACAGCACGCTGTTAGGAGCTGTAGTGGAATTTCTCCTCTTTGCGAAGGCCTTCATAAAGACAAATATTACTCGCCGGTGTGATTCTTTTTAGCAGGTTAAATAAATAAAAACCCTGACACTGATATGCACTGGGAAGCTTCGACTGGAACCAGACAGAAAAACAACATCTGGATCCTGGAATAATCCCAGCTTCCATCTTCAAAGGACTGGAAGAGGAAGAAGTTTCCAAGGAATTATTTCGAAGAGTTTCAGAAAGAAACAGATTGAATCCATGAATCTGAAAACGTGTTTCTGAGTGAAAGAGACAGACATGTACAGACTGAACTATCTGTCCAACAGTGAGAGGGTTTCTCTGCCAGAAGGAGACTCTTTACATCAAACTCAACACAGAAACACTGAAGAACCAG
>NC_051452.1:14271176-14274994 GCF_001649575.2 Kryptolebias marmoratus | reverse complement strand
TTTATACGGACCGGGGTGGGGCCCACACAGCAGGTGGGCGTGGACTAAAGTTTTCAGTGCTGCGCTGCGCGCGAAGGGATAAACCCACTAGCGATAGACTTAAAGGGCTGCGCCTATACTCATAGAATCTGGGGTTACAATACGTAACCAACGACTTTCACGCTATTCTGCAGATGTCCCACTTAAAATAACCAAACCAGAAAAGCATGGATCTGTGGTTCAAAGAAAGAGTGCTAGAGCTGCTAGGACTTTCAACCAGGTTAAAATAAAGGAAAGGAAAAAATAAGTAAATGATTGTGTTACATGTTTAAAGTTCAGGCAAACTTATTTTAAGGGTAAAAGTTGATTTACAGATACCTAGATGCTATTTTCCAATGTATTTTACATTGGTAATTCTGTTCTATAATGACTTCAAGTGTAAGAGTTAAATAATACAGGTTAACTGAATATTTTTGTTTGTTTTTAGTACTTAAGTAACTACCTAATTTGATTACACCTAAGCCTATGTTAACGATATGTTAAATGGATACATGCAATCTTTTCAAGTAAGGGGGGAATGTTGTGTTTACCACTAGGTGGTGTATGTGAATTAGACTGTGTGGAAGGGAGAAAAAGAAGAGATAAGATGGAGGAAGGATATCTGTAGTTGGGCCCGGTCCCAATACTCGCACTTCCACCCTCGTTCCACCCTCGTGTCCTTCAAATGTGCGTTCTTGCTGAAAGGTTTGAGTGCGTAGTGTGTCCCAATTCTCCAGCGTGATTTTTAGCCCCGCCCCTTTGTGTACTACATCTGGCCTTCGGCTAAGCCCGCATTCAGGCAGACTTCGGACTTCGGAGAAGTATTTACCCACGTTTTGATTTTTTTTATTATTATTATTAGGCTCTGCAGAGACATTGTGGACGTTCTCCTTCATTCTAAACATAGATAAGTTTTTATATTTCTTTGCAGGTTTTCATTGTTGTTGTGATTTATGTTCCTGAGATCCTTTCATTTTCTTCAGTTTTGAGCTGTCCTTGCTTCTACAGACACCCAGTGGGCATCGTTCCTAATTGGTTAGAGGTCACACAGTTTGTGATTCAGTGATGTGTTTTCTCTTTAGGTTGACATAAAATGTAACAGCCTGTGAGAGAGGAGCCAGAGAGTCTTCTTTGAATCATGTCTCAAAAGTCAAAGTGTTTCATTTATTATCAATAAATGGATTTATGTTGTTTCCTAAAATTACAGAAAAAACAGATTTTACCGAAGATTTAAAAATGAATGTGTCTTTTTAGTTTCAAACATGGGACGATTCTGAATTTAAAGTCTGTTAAATACAATCCCAGATTAAAGACGGTAAAAGCATCAGTTCAGCTCCAAGTAACTGATCTGCAGCTGACTCTCAGAAACTGTCAGAAAATCAGTGTTGTTGTTTATCATTGAACGGACTGAAGTGTCCATTCAAAGTCAATCAGTGTGTCAGTGAGTGGAAATGTGTGTGTGCTGGGCTGCAGCTCCATGACTCCATCTAGTGGACTGATAGTAGAAGTACAGCAGCTGATGGCAGCTTCCTCTGCCTCACTCTGCTGTCTGATCGCATTCAGCTGACACTGAGATGAAACAGAGACGAAGAGCCAATCAGAGGAGGAGCAGCTGATCTTTTTACAGCACAAATGATGGAAAGGATGATTAGAGTTGAGGTGCAGATGAATGATTTATGTTTCCTCTGCAGGGGAAGGTAGAAAGTGTGTGTGAGCTGATGTGGATGTGAATTCAGCAGCATGGATCAGTGTGAGGACAGAGAGGAGGGAGTCCCTCCCTCTAAAACGTCTCTGTGTGGGGAACATGAGAGCCAGAGCAAAGATCAGAGGTGAGATGACCATCTCTAAGTGTCCATGACTCTTCTCCATGTCAGAGCTCAGCTCTCACATCAACACACTGTCTTTATTCTTAGGAAGAAACCTGAACCTGAACCCAGCTGTGTGTCCTTTAGGAGCAACATGTCAAATGGTTGTTTTATTGATTTCAAATCCAACCAACCTTCATATGCAACAAGGTGAGCCTGATCAAAATGTAACTGTGTAAAATATAACAGCTGCCACCTCCCTTTGCTCAATCTGAGACATTTTTGTTAATATTCTCATTAGGATCTGAATAAAACTAGTTTGTTAGTTTCTGGAATGTGCACAGATAGACACTAGGTGCTAGTGCACATGCTCTTTATCTTCTGGACAAAAAAGTGCCCCTCTGAAATCGTTTTTTTTTTTTTTTGGTTTATTTTATTTTTTTTTATTTACAGTGTATAGCATGTGGCCCATTTCTGGATTTAAAAGCCTATTTTACCAGTTGCCCCACTTTTTTTTATTTTGCCCGATAAGACTCCCTACTATGGAGGACTGAAACTGACATAATTAAAAATAAAAGCAGAAATAAATATATTTTCTTTTTCCTTTTCCTTACACATGTGTTTTTGTCAAGTAATGTTTATATTTTGCTTTTGCCTTTTCTTTATACAAGCATTTGTTTTTTTTACATTTCCTCATCTCCTCTTTTTCCTTTACCGTGTGTATTTCTGCCTCATTATGCAAATGAGGAGGCTGTCTTCTTGGTCCAGCTCCTCTCCTATTGGTCAATAAATAGGAAGGAGCAGGATCCATGTGAAGATCGATTCTTCATGCCTGCATGCTTGGCTGTTTCAGGAGAACGCCTCATTTGAGAGAAAGTAAACTTGTAGCAGAGATGTCTCAGACAGCTGCAGAAGAGTTAAGGCACGTTGCTAGCTTAGCTGACAGCAACACAGTTAGTGATGACTATTTATTGTTTCCCTTTCCAAACCCCCAGAGGGCAGAGGAAAATAATTCAAAACGTCACATGCAGCGATGAATTGTGGTTAAATACTTTGCTAATGTCCGTCTAGATGTGGGCTTAGCCAGAGGGCGGATGTAGTACGTAAAGGGGGCGGGGTGAAAGAGCACTCCGGAGAATTGGGACACACTACGCACTCAAACCCTTCAGCATGAATGTGCATTTGGAACAAGGGTGGAAGTGCAAGTATTGGGACTGGTCTTAATGTTAAAGTTGTTGGTCTTCTAGGCAGCTCCAGCAGGCAGCGCACTGTTCTGTTGTTGCCAATTTGATTGTTAGAGACACCAACTGACTGTTGAGAGTTGAACATCATTACACATCTACATCAGACAGCATATGTCTATTGATTTGAAATAGGTATATTTACATGATGTTTAAGCGGTGCCTGTAAAAATCTCACACTACTAAGGCAGCCGTCAGTTCCATGTGCCGTCCTTTTTTTCCACTTGAGCACCTGCCCCCAAATATGTCTGTGCACGCCACTGGTTGGTTTTAAACTAACTTCAACCAAGTAAATGCAGCTTGTTGTCCAGTACTTTAGAATTTTTGTTTTTAATATGTTGTCTTACAGTCAATACACAAATGAAAAATATTATTGCTGCAGAATTTCATGAAATGTAAGTTTTAATAAAGTGTGTTTTTTCTATCAGGAACCCTCAGAAAGTCAAATCTGAACCAGAACCCAGCTGTGTGTCTTTTAAGAGCGACTGGTCAAAGGATTTTAATATTGATTTTAAATCCACCCAACCTTCAGCAGCAGAGAGGTGAGCTGTATTTAAATGTTGTAACTGTGTAAAATGTAACTGAGTCAGTCAGTTTTTATTCCGCTGCTGCTCGTGTTCTCACTAAAACCAGGAAGATAGAGCACATAACACCAGTTTTAAAGTCCCTACACTGGCTCCCTGTAGCTCAAAGAATAGACTTTAAAATACTGTTGTTAGTTTATAAATCACTGAACGGTTTAGCACCACAATAC
>NC_051452.1:14265846-14270899 GCF_001649575.2 Kryptolebias marmoratus | reverse complement strand
TTTTTGATGTTTGTCTCTTTCTTACTGTTTATTCATTGTCACATGCTGTTTTTATTTTGTTTTTTAATTATGTAAAGCACCTTGAAATGCCTTGCTGCTGAAATGTGCTATACAAATAAAATTTGATTGATTGATTGATTGATTGATTGATTCCAACGTGTGTTTAATGTGAGCTCAGCTCTATTTCACACATTTCTATGTTCAGATGTGAAGCAGTGTGTGCTGGATGTAGTCTAGAAAAGATACAGGATTCTGACTCTACCATAACCTTCAGCTAAAATTGGATAGTTTAACTGTGTTATTGTTTTCAGAGAAGTTGATAAATCTATTGCCTGCAGGGATCATGCACAATGGTAAAAAGTATAGAAAACTATCCAGTTTGCTTTTAGTATTTTCTAGGTTTTGATAAGATTAAAACATGAAATAGTGTTAAAAAAACTGGTTTCACACTCAATTTTATAAGATTTTTCAAAAATTAATATCTGAATTTCTAAAATTAGTTTATTAAGACGGCCTCCTGGCTGTCTTGGTGTGATTTCAAATAAAATTAAATCAAATAAGCTTTATTGTCATTCTGCTACACAGTATGAAGTTGGATGAAATGCTGTTTCAACCTCAGCAAAAAATAAGCAGATAAATAAGCACAAGCAAAAACTTCAAAAGTGAGCAGTGCAAGCAACTTTATTTACACAATGTAACATGCCTTCATTTATGGGAACAAAGCCTCTCATTTATGAGCCAGACAAACAAAGACATGAATTCATGTCCACACAGAAGAGAGGACTTCGTAGTCGTATTTGTAATAACAAGACTTTGCAATCACAGCTTTTAGATTCATATAAAAATGATACTAATCTGCACAATTTCTCAGTCGTATGTGTATGACAGCTGAGTTTCGTGTGCAAGACTTTTTTTGATATACAAATACCAATGTTAGAGTCATGCACACATCTTTTGGCTGTTATTTTACTCCATAGTTTTAAGGCCAACCCTTCACTGTCACACCTTTCAGCCACGGAGTGAGCAGCCCACATATAAAAAAGTAAACCAGCTTTGCAGTTCATGTAGTGATGACAGATGGCCTCTACAACCAGCTGGCTGCAGAATTTAGGACAGGCAATGTATAAAACATATTTTATGTGAAACACTTAATAGCTGAGTTCTCCTCAACACCTCTTTTGTTTCCTGGATGCTGGATTCATTAATGAAGGTTCAAAACTTTCATGAATTAATTTTTCATATTTTTTTAGGTTGTTGATTTGTAAATGGACAATAGCACCTTTAAGAATGGCTTCTCTCGATTTGGAGAAGCAGCAGCTCTACTCTGAGTCCCTCTTGGATGACCGAGCTTCTCACCCTATCTCTAAGGGAGAGCCCAGACACCCTGCAGAGAAAACTCATTTCAGCCGCTTGTATTCGCAATCTCGTTCTTTTGGTCACTACCCAAAGCTCGTGACCATAGATGAGGGTAGGAACATAGATCGACTGGTAAATCGAGAGTTTCGCCTCTTGACTCAGCTCTCTCTTCACCACGACAGACCAGTACAGTGCCCGCTTCACTGCAGATGCTGCATCAATCTGCCTGTCAATCTCCAGCTCCATGTTTCCCCCATTCGTGAACAAGACCCCGAGATACTGAAACTCCTCCACTTGGGGCAGGACATCTTCCCCGACCCGGAGAAGGCACTCTACCCTTTTCCGGCTCAAGACCATGGCCTTGGATTTATAGGCACTGATCCTCAACCCAGCTGCTTCACACTCTGCTGCGAACCGCTCCAGTGAAAGCTGTAGATCACGGCCTGATGAAGCCAATAGGACCACATCATCTGCAAAAAGCAGAGACGCAATCCTAAGCCTAGAAATTCTGTCCATAAACGTTATGAACGGAATCAGTGACAAAGGGCAACCTTGGCGGAGTCCAACTCTCACCGGAAACAAGTCCGACTTACTGCCGGCAATGCGGACCAAGCTCTGACACCGGTCATATAGGGACCTAACAGCCCGTATCAAATGGCCCGGTACCCCATACTCCCGGAGTACCCCCCACAGGATTCCCCGAGGGACACGGTCGAATGCCTTCTCCAAGTCCACAACACACATGTAGACTGGTTGGGCGAACTCCCATGCACCCTCAAGGACCCTGCCGAGGGTGTAGAGCTGGTCCAGAGTTCCACGACCAGGACAAAAACCACACTGCTCTTCCTTAATCCGAGGTTCGACTATCCGATGGACCCTCCTCTCCAGAATCCCCGAATAGACCATACCAGGGAGGCTTAAGAGTGTGATCCCTCTGTAGTTGGAACACACTCTCCGGTCCCCCTTTTTGAATAAGGGGACCACCACCCCAGTCTGCCAATTCAGGGGAACTGCCCCCAATGTCCACCCAATATTGCAGAGTTGCGTTAGCCAACACAACCCTACAACATCCAGAACCTTAAGGAACTCCAGGCGAATCTCATCCACCCCCTGGAGCCTTGCCACCGAGGAGCTTTTTAGCCACCTCGGTGACCTCAGCACCAGAGATTGGAGAGATTGAAGAGCCCGACCCAAAGTCCAAAGACGTGCCGGTGGGATTGAGAAGGTCTTTGAAGTATTCCGCCCACCGACCCACGGCGTCCAGAGTCGAGGTCAGCAGCACACCACCCCCACTATAAACAGCGTTGGTACTGCACTGCTTTCCCCTCCTGAGACGCCGTATGGTGGGCCAGAATCTCCTCGAAGCTGTACGGAAGTCTTTTTCCATGGCCTCTCCAAACTTCTCCCATGCCCGAGTTTTTGCCTCAGCAACCACCCGAGCTGCATGCCGCCTGGACTGCCAGTACCTGTCAGCTGCTTCTGGAGTCCCACAGGCCAAGAAGGCCCAATAGGACTCCTTCTTCAGCCTGACAGCATCCCTCACCGCTGGTGTCCACCAGCGGGTTTGAGGGTTGCCGCAACGACAGGCACCAACTACCTTGCGACCACAGCTCTGATAAGCCGCCTCAACAATGAAGGCATGGAACATGCCTTCATTCAATGTCCCCCACCTCCCCCGTAACATGTTCAAAGTTCTCCCGGTGGTGGGAGTTAAAGCTCTGCCTAACAGGAGATTCCGCCAGATGTTCCCAACAGACCCTCACAATACGTTTGGGCCTGCCAGGTCTGACCAGCATATCCTGAATGTTGAATGGCTATTTTCAGAGTGCATGGTAAGCGCTGCTGCACATCCTTCCATTAGTAATAGGCAGATATAACACGGCAAAAAAACTCTACCTACATCATAAAGACGCACAAAGCATTCATACATGCAATATTAGCAAAGGATTGACAGTGGATGGCAATTCCTTCTCCGTAGATGTTGCTCTTATGGCACTGCACCACACAGAAAATAACTTGCTAAACTATAAGCGGGCGCAACTACAGACAAACAAGTTCATCGTGGGTAATGTAGTGCTAAACCAGGGCATTGATTTTTAACAGATGGTCACATCCGAAAATGTGAGCTTTCTTAAAAGAAGCACACATTGTAAAACCAAAGGAGACATGGAGTGGAATTTAGATATGTTCACATATCTAAAAGTTATATGTAAAACATTGGTCAGACATCTCCTAATCTGATTATACAAGCTGCAGGTTATCACTATGTTACACTGTTGAGCCACAAAGCCAACTTTCCCTTTCTTATATTGACTGTTACAGAACTGTCATTACCTTAAAAAAAAAAGTCAAAGGCATGCTGACTTCAGCTTCATTTAACGCCTTGATCCTTTCAGAATGGAAATGGCCAAAAAGTGTCTGAGAACCAGCTTGAAGTGGTTTGTAAATAAAGGCTTTTTGTTGTACTATTGATCAGGGAATTCAAAGTTTGGGGAGTTCACCTTCTTCCGCTGTCCAACACACATGATGGACAGCTCACACCAGCCAAAAGGGGAGGGTAGTTTTAGTGGACAAGTTTCTTAGTGTGTGAAGGTCAAGTTTGTCCATCAGGTGTCACCTTTGACCTTTGGTTCAAACAGAGTGTAGGTAGGAACTTCCACTCAGGTGGCAGGTGTTGCTGGATGGAGGAGGACAAATAGTTTTTGGATCATGACTCCACATGGACCTTTAGCTTGTGTTTGTCTCTGTGTGGACAGACAGAATGGGAGTTAATTCTTCCTGATTCCTCCACAGAGTGGACCAGCAGAGCTCAGAGGTTCCCAGTGCTCAGTCTGCCAAGCAGCATCAAACACAGCTGGACTCCATATTTATGGTATGTACATGTACAACAAGTACTTTTCAATCTGTTGTGTTCACAGTCATCTCCATGCTGCACTTTGTATACCAGTGGACTGTCAGTCTGTCCAACATGGATCTGATGTTTGGCTCCATGATTTCAGTCTGATGTGTCATTCAGATATTATTCTGTTCCAGCTGCTGGAGGACAACATGGTCACTTTTGTGAAGAACGAGCTGAAGAAGATCCAGAAGGTTCTGAGTCCAGATTACTCAGAGAGTCAGAGGGAGGATGAGGAGGTGTTGGAGCGTGAGGATGAAGAGCAGAGGAAGAGCAGCAGAGAGGCGTTGATGAAGATCACAGTTTACTTCCTGAGGAAGATGAAGCAGGAGGAGCTGGCTGACCATCTGCAGAGCAGTAAGAGGATTTCTCTAAACATTTAACCCTTGAGTTTTAATTATTAAGATACATTTAAGGTTTTATTTATTGTTAGTATTTTGTTCTTTCAGAACAAGTTTCTACACTGTGTCAACATAACCTTAAATCTTGTCTGAAGAAGAAGTTCCAGTGTGTGTTTGAGGGGATTGCTAAAGCAGGAAACCCAACCCTTCTGAATCAGATCTACACAGAGCTCTACATCACAGAGGGAGGGACTGGAGAGGTCAATGATGAACATGAGGTCAGACAGATTGAAACAGCATCCAGGAAACCACACAGACCAGAAACGACAATCAGACAAGAAGACATCTTTAAACTCCCACCTGGAAGACAGGAACCAATCAGAACAGTGATGACAAAGGGAGTGGCTGGCATTGGGAAAACAGTCCTAACACAGAAGTTCACTCTGGACTGGGCTGAAGA
>NC_051452.1:14264642-14265463 GCF_001649575.2 Kryptolebias marmoratus | reverse complement strand
GCAGCTTTGAAGATTTCCAGCTTGTGTTCATCTTTGATGGTCTGGATGAGTGTCGACTTCCTCTGGACTTCCACAACAATCAGATCCTGACTGATGTTACAGAGTCCACCTCAGTGGATGTGCTGCTGACAAACCTCATCAGTGGGAACCTGCTTCCATCTGCTCGCCTTTGGATAACTACACGACCTGCAGCAGCCAATCAGATCCCTGATGAGTGTGTTGGCATGGTGACAGAGGTCAGAGGGTTCACTGACCCACAGAAGGAGGAGTACTTCAGGAAGAGATCCAGAGATAAGGCGCAGGCCAGCAGGATCATTTCCCACATCAAGACATCACAAAGCCTCCATATCATGTGCCACATCCCAGTCTTCTGCTGGATCACTGCTACAGTTCTGGTGGATGTGTTGAAAACCAGAGAGAGAGGAGAGCTGCCCAAAACCCTGACTGAGATGTACATCCACTTCCTGGTAGTTCAGACCAAAATCAAGAAGGTCAAGTATGATGGAGGAGCTGAGACAGATCCACACTGGAGTCCAGAGAGCAGGGAGATGATTGAGTCTCTGGGAAAACTGGCTTTTGAGCAGCTGCAGAAAGGAAACCTGATCTTCTATGAATCAGACCTGACAGAGTGTGGCATCGATATCAGAGCAGCCTCAGTGTACTCAGGAGTGTTCACACAGATATTTAAAGAGGAGAGAGGGCTGTACCAGGACAAGGTGTTCTGCTTCGTCCATCTGAGTGTTCAGGAGTTTCTGGCTGCTCTTCATGTCCATCTGACCTTCATCAACTCTGGAGTCAACCTGATGGAAGAACATCAAACA
>NC_051452.1:14260406-14264560 GCF_001649575.2 Kryptolebias marmoratus | reverse complement strand
AGTCCAGTACATCAAGAAGAAGATCAGTGAGAATCTGTCTGCAGAGAAAAGCATCAATCTGTTCCACTGTCTGAATGAACTGAATGATGGTTCTCTAGTGGAGGAGATCCAACAGTCTCTGAGTTCAGGAAGTCTCTCCAGAGATAAACTGTCTCCTGCTCAGTGGTCAGCTCTGGTCTTCATCTTACTAACATCAGGAAAAGATCTGGATGAATTTGATCCAAAGAAATATTCTACTGACAAGGAGGTTATTCTAAGGCTGCTGCCAGTGGTTAAAGCCTCCAACAAAGCTCTGTAAGTAAACACTTAATCATTTATGTTTTAAACATTTTGATAAAAATATTAAAAAGCTTAATTTGAGTAAAAAAAAATTCCATGTCTTTTAATATGTTTTATTTCACAGCATTTTTTTTTGAGACAAAAAACATGTGAACATTAATTTACTTTACCTATTGAAGTAAATTTTCAAACCAATAATAGTTTTTTCTGTCATTGTCTCAGGCTGAATTTCTGTAACCTGTCAGAGAGGAGTTGTGAAGTTCTGTCCTCAGTCCTCTGCTCCCAGTCCTCCGGTCTCAAAGAACTGGACCTGAGTAACAACAACCTGCAGGATTCAGGAGTGAAGCTGCTTTCTGCTGCCCTGAGGAGTCCACACTGTCACCTGGAGACTCTCAGGTCAGGATCAGAGTCCTGGGTTGGACTTCTTTCTTCCTGGTGGAGATCTATTATTACTGACTCTGATTCTAAACGTTAGATTTACTCAGCAGTGTTTAGCATGTTTTTCTTGACTCCTGTTTTGTGATATGTAAAACCATCAATCTGCTAATTAGAGATTTGTTTCAGTTCCCAAAGATGCCAAACGCAATTAAATCAAGATAAACCAACATGTTTAACTGATGACTGTGTGAAATGTGGTTTGATTATTTATTAACAGAACAAACACTGTAAATATTTTTTGTTTGTTTGTTTTTGTCTCCCTCTCCTAATAATATTAACTGAACTAGAACTTAATGAGTCTAATAGGCTGTTTGTGTGTGTGCAGGCTATCAGGCTGTCTGATCACAGAGGAAGGCTGTGCATCTCTAGCCTCAGCTCTGAGCTCCAACCCCTTCCATCTGAGAGAGCTGGACCTGAGCTACAACCATCCAGGAGACTCAGGAGTGAAGCTGCTCTCAGCTGGACTGAAGGATCCACTCTGGAGACTGGACACTCTCAGGTATGGAGAGACCTGGTGCAGACGCACACAATGTCTGATAGAGAAGGAAGAAACATGGAAACATGTTCTCTGTTCTTCAACCAGCACTGTCTTTCTGCTTCATGCTGGATATGAGGCTTATACGAACAATCAGGCAAAAAGGAGCAGTTTTTCCTTTTCTTCCTGAAGAAACTCTGCTTGAATAGAAACAGCAAATATTTGTGTTCTGTAGGCAGTCTCCAAGGTGAAGAGTTCTGCAGGAACAACATTCTGTTAGTCAGCATTTATGTGTGCACAGAAATGATAGCAGTATGTGACAGTAGCTGTGTTTGGATGTGGAAAACCATCTGTGTGCTTGACTGTTCATTGTGTTGTTGTGAGTCTCAGCTTTCTGACTCTCTGCCTTTGAAAGCAGATCTTTAAGCAGATGAAGTTGCTGCAGCTCATCTTGTCCAAGCAGCAGAGCTGATAGATGCTGAAAAGCTGCTGATTATCCATCAGATGATCAATCAGTTTCAATAACAGTGTGGATGTTGGACTAAATAGCAGCTTGATGATGTGATTGCACTTCAAAGTGGAGATGAAGAAGCAGACTGGATGGTGTCCTCCTCAGGACCTGTGGCAGGTCTGTTTCAATTTTTGGATGCATGTCATTCAGAAATCACTGATGTAGGCCAATCTCAGACCTCCAGAGAGCTATGAACTATCTCCTCCCCAAGAAACTTCTGCTTTTCTTCTTTTAAAGACAATTCAAAAAAGGTTAAAAAGCAAAACTGGACTTCTATTCTGTAGTTGAAGACATTTCGCTTCTCATCCGAGGAGCTTTCTCAATTCAGAAATAGAGAGTGCAGAGTTGAGCTTTTAAAGCTGAGATGTGATGTAAGCTGGATTGTTTGCAAATTGTTCTCACTCTCCTAACAATAGAGGCACGTTAGAATCCTTGTTTGTCTGACTCACTGATGGGCCCCTCTGGTCACATGAGTGCAGGTGTTGATTGGAGTGAAACTGACTGGGGATAAAGCTCCATTATATGTTTTTGAAAAGATGGAATCTGAGACCTCCTCCTCTGTTTAACTGGAGAAGGACAAAACTATCAATCGATCTTTGTACTACAGATTATACCCGAGGGAAGCCACTCCCCGCCTGTATGGACTCCCCAAAATACACAAGGAAGGAACACCTCTCAGAACCATCGTCAGCAGCATGAACTCAGTGACATACAACATTGCAAAACATCTGGCTGGTATTTAACTCCTCTTGTTGGAAACACACCCCATCACATAAAGAACTCTGTTGACTTTGTCAACAAAATTCAACATTTGAAGCTAGCTCCAGGAGAAACTCTGGTATCATTTGATGTTACTTCTCTTTTCACTTGCATACATCAGAAGCAGTGGAAACCGTCAGCAGAAAACGACTCTTACAAGACAAGGATTTGAACAACAGGACCAACTTCACTCCAGATCAGATCTGCACCCTGCTGGACCTCTGCCTTTCCACCACTTATTTCAAGTTTAATGACAGTTTTTACAGACAGAAGTATGGTTGCGCTATAGGATCTCCAGTGTCACCGATTGTGGCCAATCTATACATGGAGGAAGTGGAGCAGAGAGCCCTGAACTCGTTTGAGGGAACTACACCAAGCCATTGGTTCAGATATGTGGATGATACCTGGGTCAAAATTCAAGCGAAAGAAGTTGAAGCCGTTACCAGACACATCATCTTGTTCGACAACAACATCAAGTTTACCAGAGAAGATGCCTACGAAAATAAGCTGCTTTTTTGGACTGTCTGGTTCACATGGTAAAAGAGGACAGTCTCAACATTGAAGTCTACAGAAAACCAACCCACACAGATCAGTACCTTCTGTTTGACTCTCACCACCTTCTGGAACACAAACTCTCTGTTATCAGAACGCTACAGCATCGGGCTGAACACGTCCCCACGAAGACAGAAGGGAAGGAAAAGGAACAGAANACACATCAAAAAAGCTCTCCAAACATGTGGGTATCCCAATTGGGCTTTTGTCAAGTCAGCTAGGAAATCCACTAAACACACCACGGAACAGAACAAGGAGAGGAACAGAAGAAAGGGATAAACAATTGGAAGAACTGCCCAGACCTTCTGGACAGCCATGAAAAATCCCTTTTTCAAAAAGAAAATGTCCAAAAAAGTGTGTTTACTTCAGTAAAACACCAAAAAATGTACATCTTGACAAACAAGTGAGCACTAAGGGTGACAAACAAAAGAGACACTATTCATTTCACTAATAACACACTTTACTATTGATAAACACAGAAATATCAATCTACACAACTCTGTGAAAAAAGAACACCTTGTTCATGACTGCAGTTTTGTTACATGTACATTTTTAAAAGAAAGACTTATTGAAAGTTTTTCCAGACCTAATGGCTGTGAAAGTACCCACTAACAAAACTGAACGTGTGCACCTGACATTCAAGGTGCGCACAAACAAAGAGTGCAAGGTGACAAAACACTCCAATGGCCCCCCCATCTCAAACATGAATCTGGCGCCGCTGCCTCCTGTCTGATTCAATTGTACGGTCACACAGCGGATTTAGGGACTATGGAAACACCAGATAACTCCCAATCCACAAATTCTTCCTTCCCAGACTGTTTGCATCAACAGGCCTCTGCAAAGGGGGAGGATTTCACCTAAATTAACTCACCAGTGTTTAAGAAAAAAGAAACCCAGATGGCTCTCTGATCTTATCAAGAGAAGAGATAGCAGACCCCTTTTGCAGCAGTCTAAAAGAATGCAGAAACAATCACGGTGTGATACCAACCTAAGGATTTACCCTCCTTTCTCAGACCTCTCGGCCCCCAAGATGAAATCAAGGTGTCAATCAGTGGCGCCGGATTCATTTTCTAGGTGGGGGGGCCACCGGAGTTTTTCGTCACCTTATTAATTTTACATGCATCGGATCATCGTCTAACA
>NC_051452.1:14258341-14260306 GCF_001649575.2 Kryptolebias marmoratus | reverse complement strand
CTGGTTCTTCAGTGTTTCTGTGTTGAGTTTGATGTAAAGAGTCTCCTCCTGGCAGAGAAACCCTCTCTCTGTTGAACAGATAGTTCAGTCTGTACATGTCTGTCTCTTTCACTCAGAAACACGTTTTCAGATTCATGGATTCAATCTGTTTCTTTCTGAAACGATTCCTTGGAAACTTCTTCCTCCTTCAGTCCTTTAAAGATGGAAGCTGGGATTATTCTAGGATCCAGATGTTGTTTTTCTGTCTGGTTCCAGTCGAAGCTTCCCAGTGAATATCAGGATGTTGTGTTTCTCTTTTTTTTTTTTCTTAACTGTAACATGATTCACCACAATGTTCAATTGAATATTTTAGAAGATGGTTTAATTTTTTTTTTAAATGTTTAAAAATCATATTTTTCTCTTTTGCATAAAATTTCTACTCCATGTTTTTAAGTTTTTTAAACCCTTTGGATCACTGTCATTAAACTTTAATTGAAAATCTCTGTTTGTTTATTTTATATTTTTAGTTTTCATCTCACTAATGTAGCGTTCAGTAATTTGATCTGAACAGTTTTGTACATTAATGTCAGGATTTTAATGTATTTCAAGAGAGCAGCTCGGCGTTACACAAACACGTGAGACCAGCGTTAAGGTAAGTGGTTTGATTTACAGTGACAAAATAATGCAAGGCAGAACTGGAGCCGGAGTCTGAAAGAGAGGGCGGGTGTAAGTATCTTGGTGATCTCCACAGATGCTGACAGGTAACAAACAAGACGATTGTTTCTGGGTGAGAGTTTCTTATGGAAAGGCGAGCGAGGTTCGACGTGGAGGTGAGTGGACGAGATGGGTACTTCCTGGTAGCAATGTTCCAGGTTGGTAGGTTTTCCAGATGGCAGAGAGTAGGCGTCCTCCACAGGTTGAAGCAGGATGGATGGCAGACAGGCACAGGTAAGTGACTCTGGGTACTTAGCTCGTGACGGGCTCTGGGCACAAACCAGACTGGATCCACAAGGGTACACAGGTAAGGCTGACAAAGGAAACAGGAACAGAGACACGTCTCAGAAGATGGACTTTCAACACAAGATTAAGGCAAGAGACTGAGTACTTTACCTCTAAGGCAAAACAATGCTCCAGCACTAGTCTGGTTCCCACCACGGCCTTAAGTACCCAACTCTCCTGATGAGCAAAATCCTCCGCAGGTGTGAAGAGGGTGGAGACTTCTCTGCCAATTACCAAGCCAGGACGGCCTACCAGGAAGTGCAAACTCCAAATCACCACACTGATCCAGAAGCAGCTGAAATGAGGCTCACCAAGGAGGATGCATGGTGTCTAAATAATAACAAGTATGATCTCCACTGGATGATGATATGATCTGTTTTATTCTTCTTCAATTAAAAGCCAAAAAAGATAAATGTGTCTTAAGAGGTGTTTTAAAAGCTTCAACAGATTCTGAGTGGAATACCGCTCCACAGTTTGGGAAGACAACTCTACAGCAAAGACCCGATCTCCCTTACTGACCAGTCGAGAGCGTGGATCATCTGAAAGGAGTTGTTCAGAAGATCTAAGAGATCCAGAGTTTGGATAAGGGCAGAAAAGTTCAGACAGATATTCAGGTGGCAGACCATGCAAAGCTTTAAAAACAAACAAAAGACTTTCTGTATTTAACAGGAAGCCAGAAGAGAGATGCTAACACAGGAGTGATACCGGCTCTTTTTGTCAGGATTTGTTTGGTTTTTGTTTTTTTTGTATTAGATTTATTGTTTCTGTAATTCTGTTTGATTTCTTTGTTGTTCCTGTGTTTAGTTTGATGTTTAGTTTTGCTCCCTGTGCCCTCTGTGTTTTCTGTCATTATTCACCTGTCCTCCGTTCACTCCCTGTCAGCCTGCCACACCCACCTGCACCTGTCACACACCTGTCCCTCGTTTGCTAATCAGTTCACCTGTGTCCACTTCCTCATCAGCCCCTGTCTTTAAAACCCGGTTCTCT
>NC_051452.1:14253146-14254853 GCF_001649575.2 Kryptolebias marmoratus | reverse complement strand
TTCAACTTTCTACAAGAAGCATTTTGGAAGATTGTGATGTTTTCAGCAGGAAGAAAAGTTCTGATTGTTGTTCTGTGAACTTACAATCAGACTTCCAGAACAAGAAAATGTTCCTTCAACAGAAGGAGGCTTTTGTTTTCAGAACTAGAGTCCAAATAAGCAGGTGGGACTGATCCCGTCCTCGCTGTGGGAGACAGTTTATCAGCCAAAAGCTTCAGACAGACAAACTTCCACAAGGTGGGATATGGGGAAAGTGCTCTGCCAGGGTTTTGGACCTGAAGTCCTCCTGACTACAGCTACAGATTCATGTTCCAGAGACAAGAATGTTCCTTCAAATGGGTCTGATTTCAGTCAGGTTCTGAAGCTGTGTGTTCAGCTCCACCTCATTCCATTAGAAGATCATTGAAAAGTTGGTTTATTTCAGGAAATCAGCTCAAAAAGTCAAACTTCTCTCTTCTATAGATTCATTCCACACAGACTGATATATTCCAAGCCTTTATTTCTGCTCATTTGGATGATTCTGGCTCACAGCTGATGAAAACTGATGTTCTCATTTTTGGAGAAACTGAGTTTTGGGTTTTCATCAGCTGGAAGTCAGAATCCTCAAAATGAGCTGAAATAAAGGCTTAAAAGTAAAGAATGGATGTAGAAGGAGTTTCTGAGTGTCTGTAGGTCACCAGCTGCTCCAGCAGGTTCACCTTTGACCTTTGGGTTTTCCTCTAAGTCAGTTATATTTTTTCCTCCTGATTTTGCTCTCAGCCAATCAGCTTCCAACATCATTTCCCTTCTTCCTGTTTCTGATCTTCTGCAGGGTCACGAGACGACGATTGAATTTATCACTTACTTCACCTTAACTTTCCATCAGAATCTGTTTCTTCCCTCAGATTAAAGCCCTTTTACATGATGAAGCATTTTATTGGTCAAACAGCTGAAGTCTGCTTGTGATTGGCTGATTCTAACAGGAAGTGAAGAAACCTCAGGATGAAGCCTGGCTGCACACCAAACTTCTGTTCATTGGACAATAATGTGTGAAGATCTCGGAGCAGTTTGTAAATTCGTCTTCTCTGATTGCAGCTCAGTGATTCCTCTCTGATCTCCCAGTTTGTCTCATGTGCAGCAAACTAACTGCAGCTGACAGGAACTGAATCGTCTCAGTTGAAGTGAGCTTCAGAGAAACACGACATCCTGATATTCACTGGGAAGCTTCGACTGGAACCAGACAGAACAACAACATCTGGATCCTGCAATAATCCCAGCTTCCATCTTTAAAGGACTGGAAGAGGAAGAAGTTTCCAAGGAATCATTTTGAAGAGTTTCAGAAAGAAACAGATTGAATCCTTGAATCTGAAAACATGTTTCTGAGTGAAAGAGACAGACATGTACAGACTGAACCATCTGTTCATGTCAGAATTGGTGGAAGGTGAAATGAACCCAGAGTGCAGACTCATCATAAAGGAAAAGACTAATTTATTGACTAACAAAACAAGAAAGCAAAAGACTGGTAGTGCAGCAAAACACTAATAACAAAAATACAGAGTGTGGAAAGGCCCGAGGTCCAGACAGCTTGAATCAACACCTGATGCTGAGTCAAATCCACCCTCTTGCTTCCTGCTCACGGTGAATCCAGCCTCTGCTGGGAGGTCTGCGGCCCACACCTTTCACCTACTGTGAACCACCCAGACGTCCGACAAGACTCAAATTACCATG
>NC_051452.1:14252398-14253046 GCF_001649575.2 Kryptolebias marmoratus | reverse complement strand
GTCCTTAACTGTGTTTAATCCTTTCATCATCAACAATAAATCCTGTGATTTTGATAACATTTGCTCTTTATTTGCCAAAGTTAGCAGGGGGAAACCAAATATTTTAACCGCCTGAAATAACCTGTTCCCCCTACAGGCGGAAAGTTACAGCATTGATTATATGAGTAGTTTTTACCGAGAAATCAATCAGAAGTGCCGGGAAAATGGTCAGATCCGCCGGATCCACCTCTGTGGCTGCAATGCGCGCTCCCGACACAGGGGGAACAGATTTTCACGGGGAACAGAATTTCGCACAAGACCGGAGTGAGGTTTTTAGTCGACGGAGGCTAGAGAAGCTTCGCTCAGCCATTGCATTTGACATTGGCCCCTTACCTTAAAACATGTGGTAACCATCGATTCTGAATTGATAGCTGGGTTTTGAACGACCCAAGAGATAAAAATATGTATATATTGCACCATTATTTTTTGGACCTAACAGCAAAAATGATCCGCTCTCTGGGCGAAGTGGAGCATTTGGTCTGACTGGAGGAGCCGTTAACGAATATGAGCCGAAAACATTCTTTTTTTTCTCTCTCTCTCTCTTTTCATCCCAATGGTGCATTGGAAAGAAAATGTCGCCACAGATGCTGTAAATACTGCATTTAGACC
>NC_051452.1:14247485-14251172 GCF_001649575.2 Kryptolebias marmoratus | reverse complement strand
AAAAAAAAGTGCTAAAATCCCCCTTTATTGAGGTTTCACAAATCACATACTTGGTTTTAAATGTTCTGCAATCAGTGCAGAATAATTTGGTCCAGGTTTGAAGTGTCTAGGTGTTGTAGTTTTTTAACTAGAGTAGATTAAAGATGCTGAAGGTAGGGAAAAATTAGGTGGAATTGCCCTTTAGCCATTTTCCGAATCGGAAGCTGCAATCGGAAACCAACTTCAGCTTCGTGGAATTGAAGGAGAATATTTTTAGCAAGTTACCTCAGTTGTGTTTCACCGTAAGTGGCGCTCTTCTTCTGGTCTTTATTTTACCAGTAAGGTATGCAAAGCTGCACTCTTCTTCATAGACATCGAGTTTGGCTGCAGCGCCTCCTACAGTAAACTGGTGGAGCTTCGCAGAGAACCACGCAGTTCATAAGCGTTGTTTTGATTAATTATTTATTATATACACAGTAGAAAAATACTGAGGACCTTGGTGTCCTAAATGGTAGCTACGGCCCTGGCTTAGAACCAACCCACATAAATGGTCTGGTTAACACCAACCAGACCACAGCACCCTGGGTCCCTCTTACTCTTACCTCTGACTATATTATCAAATGTGGAGTTTCAAATCTGTTCAAAACAAGTTTCTGGACTGGACCCCATGTTAAAATGTGATATTGTGCTAATATTGTTGTTTTTTTCTCCTTTCTAGTTACAAGAGCAACCACAGGTTCTTATTTTTAAAATTACAAAAGTTTCATCTTTAATAGTTTTATATGTCTATGTTTTCTGTTTTGCTTTCATTCATTTTGCATTCATTTGGACTGTTCCTTTTACCCTGTAGAACAATGTGTGTATGAGAGCCATGTAATGTCCATGTTTGCTGAAAGAGACTGATGGTCTGACCCCCCTCCTCCTTTCAGGATGGAGCCTGCTGGAGTCCGATGGTTGACACCAGGTCTGAGGAAGTGTAAGTGTCTTTTTCATTTGATTCATGACAACAAAGCAGTAACATTCAACCATCTTCAAGCTGTTACATCACTCATTCACGAGTCATCATCAAAGTGTCAATAAATGATCAGATGATGGATCAATAACTGCAGCTGAATTGTGTTTGTTCTCTCCATCAGATTCCTGTCAGCTCACAATCGACACAAACACAATGAACAGAAAACTCCAACTGTCTGACAAAAACAGGAAGGTGACATATGTGGAGGAGGATCAGTCATATCCTGATCATCCAGACAGATTTGATGTCTGGCCTCAGCTGCTGTGTAGAACTGATCTGACTGGTCGCTGTTACTGGGAGGTCGAGTGGAGAAGAAGAGTTGAGATATCAGTGAGTTACAAAGAAATTGGAAGGAGAGGGGGCGTTAAAGACTGTAGGTTTGGAGGGAATGATCAATCCTGGAGTCTGAGCTGCTCTGATGGTGGTTACTCTTTCTGGCACAATAACAGAGGAACATCCCCCCCCTCCTCCCTCTCTTCCTCCTCCTCTGTCTCTAACAGAGTAGCAGTGTATGTGGACTGTCCTGCTGGCATTGTGTCCTTCTACAGTGTCTCCTCTGACTCACTGATCCACCTCCATACCTTTAACACCACATTCACTCAAACTCTTTATCCTGGATTCACAGTGTGTCCTGGTTCCTCAGTGTTTCTGTGTTGAGTTTGATGTAAAGAGTCTCCTCCTGTCAGAGAAACCCTCTCACTGTTGAACAGATAGTTCAGTCTGTACATGTCTGTCTCTTTCACTCAAAAACACGTTTTCAGATTCATGGATTCAATCTGTTTCTGTTTGAAACTCTTCAAAATGACTCCTTGGAAACTTCTTCCTCTTCCAGTCCTTTAAAGATGGAAGCTGGGATTATTCCAGGATCCAGATGTTGTTTGTCTGTCTGGTTCCAGTTGAAGCTTTCCAGTGAATTTCAGGATGTTGTGTTTCTCTGAAGCTCACTTCAACTGAGATGATTCAGTTCCTGTCAGCTGCAGTTAGTTTGCTGCACATGAGACAAACTGGGAGATCAGAGAGGAATCACTGAGCTGCAATCAGACAAGATGAATTTACAAACTGCTCTGAGATCTTCACGAATTATTGTCCAGTGAACAGAAGTTTGGTGTGCAGTCAGGCTTCATCCTGATGTTTCTTCACTTCCTGTTAGAATCAGCCAATCACAAGCAGACTTCAGCTGTTTGACCAATGAAATGGTTCATTATGTAAAAAGGCTTTAATCTGAGGGAAGACTCATGAAATTAGTTTTTATTTCTTGAGTCAAATGTGTTCAGAAACAGATTCTGATGGAAAGTTGAGGTGAAGTAAGTAATAAATTCAGTCGTCTCCTCGTGACCCTGCAGAGGATCAGAAACAGGAAAAAGGGAAATTATGCTAAAAGCTGATTGGCTGAGAGCAAAATATGGATAATAAAATATAATTGACTTAGAGGAAAACCAAAAGGTCAAAGGTGAACCTGCTGGAGCAGCTGGTGACCTACAGACACTCAGAAACTCCTCCTACATCCATTCTTTACTTTTAAGCCTTTATTTCGGCTCATTTTGAGGATTCTGATTTTCAGCTGATGAAAACCCAAAACTCAGTTTCTCCGAAAATGAAAACATCAGTTTTCATCAGCTGTGAGCCAGAATCATCCAAATGAGCAGAAATAAAGGCTTGGAATATATCAGTCTGTGTGGAATGAATTTATAGAAGATAGAAGTTTGACTTTTTGAGCTGATTTCCTGAAATAAACCAACTTTTTAATGATCTTCTAATGGAATGAGGTGGAGCTGAACACACAGCTTCAGAATCTGACTGAAATCAGACCCATTTGAAGGAACATTCTTGTCTCTGGAACATGAATCTGTAGCTGTAGTCAGGAGGACTTCAGGTCCAAAACCCTGGCAGAGCACTTTCCCCATATCCCACCTTGTGGAAGTTTGTCTGTCTGAAGCTTTTGGCTGATAAACTGTCTCCCTCAGCGAGGACGGGATCAGTCCCACCTGCTTATTTGGACTCTAGTTCTGAAAACAAAAGCCTCCTTCTCTTAAAGGAACATTTTCTTGTTCTGGAAGTCTGATTGTAAGTTTACAGAACAACAATCAGAACTTTTCTTCCTGCTGAAAACATCACAATCTTCCAAAATGCTTCATGTAGAAAGTTGAAATTGTCGTTTCATGGACTGTTTTCTTTCCAGGTTATTTTCAAACAACATCATCAACGACTCTTCATTTCATAGACAGACTTTCAGGACAGACTGCACTTTGTAAACACCTTAGGGTGTTTTTTCTCTGTATAACATTGTCTTGATAATTCATAGTCATATAATTTGTTTTATTCTTCTTGTTTTCCAGATAAAAATGACAAAACACTGTTGAACAGTCATCTAATTAACACTTTTCCCCCTTAAATCAGAGGTACTTTTCATGTTGCTGTGCAGTCAGAAACAGAAATCCTGATGGTGATGACTGTCTTGTGAACAGCTGCTCTTCAGGAGATGTAGTTTTTACACCTACTTGGAAGCTCAGAAGAAGGACGAACAAACAAGAAACACGAGGAAAAGAGAACAACACCCAACAGGAATGGGGGATCCTGCCTGAGCCCAACCCAAATATGTTCAGGAGATCAGCTTTATTGGGAATTAGGATTTATTAAGATGCAGCAGAAGTGAAAACGGAGAGAAAAGGACAGATGTTAACAGATTTAAAGTG
>NC_051452.1:14244051-14247139 GCF_001649575.2 Kryptolebias marmoratus | reverse complement strand
TCTAGTTCTGAAAACAAAAGCCTCCTTCTCTTAAAGGAACATTTTCTTGTTCTGGAAGTCTGATTGTAAGTTTACAGAACAACAATCAGAACTTTTCTTTCTGCTGAAAACATCACAATCTTCCAAAAGGCTTCATGTAAAAAGTTGAAATTGTCGTTTCATGGACTGTTTTCTTTCCAGGTTATTTTCAAACAACATTATCAACGACTCTTCATTTCATAGACAGACTTTCAGGACAGACTGCACTTTGTAAACACCTTTTTTTCTCTGTATAACATTGTCTTGATAATTTGTAGTCATGTTATTTGTTTTATTCTTGTTTTCCAGATAAAAATGATAAAACAGTGTTGAACAGTCATCAAATGAACATTTGTTTTCTCTTAAATCAGAGGTACTTTTCATGTTGCTGTGTAGTCAAAAACAAATCCTGATGGTGATGACTGTCTTGTGAACAGCTGCTCTTCAGGGGATGTAGTTTTTACACCTGCTTGGAAGCTCAGAAGAAGGACGAACAAACAAGAAACACGAGGAAAAGAGAACAACACCCAACAGGAATGGGGGATCCTGCCTGAGCCCAACCCAAATATGTTCAGGAGATCAGCTTTATTGGGAATTAGGATTTATTAAGATGCAGCAGAAGTGAAAACGGAGAGAAAAGGACAGATGTTAACAGATTTCAAGTGCCAGCAGAGAGCAGAAGGCAAACACTGACGACATGCTAATGATCATATTCTTTAATGGACCAACATTTAACAACGTTTGGACATATCTGGGCTGTATCCTTGCTGCTGCAACACTGAGAATTTCCCTGCTGAGAATCAAATAAAGGATCCATTTGTTTCATTCCAGTTCACTGAGATATTCTGGGTTTCATTCCTAATTTTCAAACAGTTAACATCCATTAGTTTTTTTCTGACTTGTGTGAACTGAACTTTAAGCTCGTTCTTGTTGAGTTCAAGCAACACTTTAGTGGTTTTGATGGTCACACAGGGAGACACTGACAGGATGTAGAAGCTAAACCATCACAAACAGCGCCAGATGGTGTTGTATTTATTAGGACAAACAGCTCTATGAGCAATGTCAAAATGATAATTGTCTAATTAAACATCCTAATTGTTCCAGGAGGACTCACTTGTAGCTGTACCATCCCCAGGAATAACAAGTGTTCTCATCTCTTTCATCACTTCCACTCAGCAAACTTCACTTTGGCCTTTCTACATGCATGTGTGTGTCATTGTGGAGACAAGGAGCTGTTTCTATAGAGCGCAGATGCAGAATAAAATGTGTTGCATGAGTGTTTGTGTGAATAAATGAGGGTTTTGTCAAACCTTGATGAGGTTAAAAAGTGAAATATGCGTGCACAGTTTCTGCCTGAGCCAATCAATCAGGAAAAGTTTCTTCATCCTGCAGCTGATTTTGTTCTTGTGTGTGGGACTGCTGCTGCATCTGTGGCTTTGTGCTCCTCTCTGACTG
This sequence comes from Kryptolebias marmoratus, assembly GCF_001649575.2. NCBI lineage: Eukaryota > Metazoa > Chordata > Actinopteri > Cyprinodontiformes > Rivulidae > Kryptolebias > Kryptolebias marmoratus. The sequence goes on along the minus strand of NC_051452.1, from coordinate 14,245,666 downwards.
AATCCTCCCATCGTTCTGCTCAGGACTAAACTGTCCTGCTTTACCACGGCCGACGCATCATGTAGTTAGGATTATAATGAGCTGCAGTTCCATCATGACTGTGTGCTCAGTTTTACTGATGATGCTGAGCTTGGAGGAGTTTTCTCAGCTCTGCCTCAGACAGCAGCAGGAAGCTGCAGAGCATCAGCTCATTCACTGAAAGTCTCCAAACTCATCAGAGGAAATAAAGAAATGTTCCTAACACCAGGTTCAGATTGTTTTATTATCTTCAGCTCACGTGCAGACATTAATAATAATAACAGCTTTAAAGTCATTTCATTAAAACTGTGGAGTATTTTCTGCAGCTCCCTTCATTGAATGTGCAGCAGCGCCCTCTGCTGTTCACACAGGAAAGTGGAAACATTTCCAGCACCTGGTATTAACAGGCCTCAGGCAGGAGAAAAACACTGGAACCAAACTGCAAACTGCATTTTTATGGTGAAAATGGATGTAAACAGTATTAAAAAGTTGTATACTGTATATTGATTCCATTGTTTTTGCCCAAACTGCAGATGGTGCTCAGTCAGTGGAGGCTTTTAAAAAGATGCTGACATTAATAAGAGGTCAGTTTGCTGTGATGGAGGTTTGTGATGATCTGTGCTGAACGCCATCTGGACAATCTGAGAAGCTGAACTGCTCCTCTGACCTCACACAGGAGCTAAAGCTCGACTATTAGAAGTGTCTTTTTCTGAGTCTGCCTTGTTCGGCCATCTTTGTCTGTTCAAACCTTTTTCTTTCACACAGACAGTTAATATAGTAAACTGAACATCCAGTTCTCTGGAGACAAGAGTCAGACTGATGTGCTGGAATCTCAAACACAAAGCTGTTGGTTGACCATCTCTGACAGGAATGAAGGAAATCTTCATTATTTAAATTTGAGGAGCCATCTTTTACATCTCATACTCCCTTTAAATAAAGTTGTAAAGCAGTTTCATTGTTGAGCTCACGATTACTGCTACATTTCTCAGCAGCATTGTAATGACTTCATTATCAGACATCTTTTTAGGCTGAGATGCACACTCAGACAGATGCTGCTGTCTTTATATGGTTTATTTCGCAGTAAATGGATGCAACAAGCATTGTTTTATGCTGTAGCCTCTCAATTTCCTGGTATGTTTGAAATCAAATAAAAACTGATGAGACTGTCGTTAAGGATTTTTGCAAAAAACACAAATCATCCAGTGATTTGTCTTCTTATTTTCTTTACAACCACAACGTCAGCGGAAGGCAAAACCAGGAACACAAGGAAACCAGACTGAGCCTGACAACAAACAATGAACCAGTGGGTGTGTGAAGTAGAGAAGCGAGTTTTAAAGACAGGGGCTGATGAAGAAGTGGACACAGGTGAACTGATTAGCAAACGAGGGACAGGTGTGTGACAGGTGCAGATGGGTGTGGCAGGCTGAAAGGTACAGAACGGAGGACAGGTGAATATTTTTTTTTTTCCTGCTCGTGGTGGAAGGCAGACGTGTTTCTGTTCTCTCTGTCTCCTTAACTCCCCCCCATGCTTTCTTTTTCAAAGCCTCTTTTTACATATTTTCCAAAAATTTAAGGAATATGGATCTGATCAGCTGGT
>NC_051452.1:14242183-14243951 GCF_001649575.2 Kryptolebias marmoratus | reverse complement strand
ACAATAAACCTAATACAAAAGAAACTAAAACAAACAAATCCTGACAAAAAGAGCCGGTATCACTCCTGTGTTAGCATCTCTCCACCAGCTTCCTGTTAAATACAGAAAGTCTTTTGTTTGTTTTTGAAGCTTTGCATGGTCTGCCACCTGAATATATATCTGAACTTTTCTGCCCTTATCCAAACTCTACATCTCTTAGATCTTCTGAACAACTCCTTTCAGATGTTCCACGCTCTCGACTGGTCAGTAAGGGAGATCGGGCCTTTACTGTAGAGTTGTCTTTCCAAACTGTGGAGCGGTCTTCCACTCATAATCTGTTGAAGCTTTTAAAACACCTCTTAAGACACATTTATTTCCTTTGGCTTTTAATTTAAGCAGAATAAAACAGATCATATCATCAACCAGTGGAGATCATACTTGTTATTATTTAGACACTATGCATCCTACCTGGTGAGCCTCATTTCAGCTGCTTCTGGATCAGCTTCTTATTGAACCTCTTAAACCAATTCTCCTTCACTTCTGTTGAAAATCTCTCATTGTAGAAATGTGGAATGAGTTGTATTCAGTACGACTGTGACATCAGTCGCTGTTCAGATCCAGTCTGTTGAAGAAAAAGCTAAAAAAGAAAAAAAAACTGCATCTCTTTCCAGATGTGTGGCTCTGCATCTAAGGATCTCCTTTCTGTTAACTTGTCTGACTTGAACGCTTCGTTTTTATTCACCTGGACAGTATTTAATAAACTGGTTTCAGTTCAGCTGCAGCTTCAGAGAATTTCTCTGCTGAAGATCTTCACCGGCCGGTGTTTCAGACAGCCAAGTCCTCCCTGGACCACTGATCGTCAACCAGTTCAACTATTCTCCAACTCAGTCAAAGTTACAGTAAGTGACAACTGGATTTAAAAAAAAACAACTATTAATAGATCTTTGGTCTGACTCCTCAATTCTTTTTTTTGTTGTGATCTAAATCTGCGTTAAACACAACCTGGACAGTTTGGGAGCAGCTGGTAGAAGTTGTGGCCCAAACTGTTGATGGGAAAATACAAATTCTGGCTGAAAGTCTGCAGCACAAACATTAAATCTGGCAGGGACACAAGCTTGAGCTATTGCAAAGTTCTCATTTCTCATGCTAAATTATTTCTATTTTTCCTTTTTCTTTCCCAGAGAATCATGAAGACCCAGCTTGGATGTTTGCTGCTGGTGCTGCTCTCAGCTGCAGAGTTCTCTGAAGCTTTACTGAATGTTGTCGATGAGATGAAACCAAACGATTGCTCTAAAAATATGAAGACATTGAACATAGAGAGAAAATGCACATACTCAGTCACCTTCATTGTGGCTGATACGCAGGCCGTCAATTTGTTGACATTTTCTAAGGTATTTGTCCAACAGCTCTACAGGAACACGCATTGTTAAAGTAAAACCTGGAGATCAGAACCTGCTGAGTCCTGTCTTCTTGTGGCTCCTTCCTGGACTCCAGCAGAGGAGCTTCTATATCAATCTATGCTGCGGCTGCTGAGATGGAGGGAGTGGGGGGCTGTTACCTGTCCAACAGGGAGAAGACAGTCCTCTGACCTCTCCTACGACTCTGAGCTGCAGGTGAAGCTGTGGAAAAAGAGCTGAGAGCTTGTGGGCCTTCAGGAGGCCTGATGCAGCCTGATGGGACCGTCACACTGAAGAACTCCACAACCTCATCCATCATCAGGACCACTGAGGACAAGACTGAACCTCTGTCTGAACTTTGGATTCACAAAGTGTCCAACTCTTCTCATCCA
>NC_051452.1:14234906-14241552 GCF_001649575.2 Kryptolebias marmoratus | reverse complement strand
AGAAGAAGCAACAGAAGTGATAAATGAGTCTTTCCGAGACCCCAACACATACTTCAATCACAACACATTCAGCAACATCTTTGGTTAAAACTTTGTCAGTAACTGTTGGGAGTCAACCCTGCTTGTCTGTTAGCAAAATATTTCATGAACCACTAGACTAATTTTATTGAAACTTTCAGTAAAGACATTTTAGATGTACATCTACAACTGAGTAACTTTTGGAGTAAACCCAATTTAAGATGACTGCCACAGCAAATCAAATTTAGCGACACAAAAATGTCTATACTTCAATAAATTTGCATATATTGAGCTAAAATCGGGTGTGCTAGTAGCTGACAGTCATTCCCAACACATCCTACAAGTACTAACAGATCATGTGAGATATCACATGATCACATTAGATGTTATTTTGGTGAGTGATATGCATTCCTTCAAGTAATGCTGGGTCTTTCCTTCTTTTCTTGTCTTTCTGTGTGATCCTGAAACCAGTCCCTGTTCTCCTCTCAGAGATTCATTCAAAAATGAAGCTTAGGTGTAAATTCAAACTGGAAGACCTGCTTCAGCCTCACCTGCATCATCCAATCGCTGCATCATGCACTTCTACGTAGCCTATCAGCATCAGACCGGACCTCGTCTTAACCAATCATCGAGCAAGCCTTCGTTTAAAAGGACCTTCAGCCATGGCTTTGTGCGCGTCCAAAAAATGTCAGACTTTCAGTCAGATAACCCAGTCGGGTCCCTGGGCCTTTTCTTCAAGGAGCCCATTTCTTCCATCTCTCTTCCTGCTCGTCGAAGCGTCTGTTTGGCTGCCTGCTCGGATCCTCATTCTCCTCTCACACTCCTCAGATCCAAGGGAATATCTCCCAGCTCCAGCCTAGGATCATCACAAATTGCCTCTCTCGCTGCTCTCCTGCCATACGGGGACTCTTCACCGTCTCCTCCTCTGTCATCTCCACCTCCTCCAGCTGCCATCATTGGAAAGCAGACCTGTAAATCCTCCACTCCCCCAGCTAAGTGCTGCAGGGGCCATCCTTCATCCGCCCAAACTTCAGCTCCTGCCTCGCCTGGGCCCTCATCAGCTGCAGCTTGAAGCCCTCCTCCTGGAACAGCCGTCTCAACCCGGATCTCCGTCTCCTCGGCTGCTGTCCCTTCTTCAAGCCGCCATCCATCATTTCTCCTGTATTCTGCTGACGTTCTTCATCTCTCCATGCTCGTCGCCTCTATGGACACTCTCCAGCGCTTCATATCCACTCTTTCAGCTCGTTTGCAAGAGTGTGCTTCTGCCGGCCCTACCACGTTATCACCCCCACTCACTTCAGCACCTCTCAGCTCTCAGATCGCTACTCAGGCCCTCCCCCCGCGGCTTTCACCCTTGCTAATGCCCGCTTCTTTTCTCATAGAGTGATCATATAAATGCTGATACAGACGAACCACCTCCACCAGAGCACTGAAATCGTCCATTTCGAATGAAGCGCAGCATGCGCGGTCCACGCCAAGTTACAAAAATTGGAAGGTGCATGACCACGCGCTGCAACACCAAGAAGGGCCTTTGCGCAGGGGACGGCGCAATTGCGTCACTGTAGGCACACACGGTGATCAACGCGTCAACTACAAATCCAGCTTTACACGTCCATGCACTTAAAAATTCTGCAGGGGCAGTATATTCATTTGGCGTCCATTATTTTACCTTTCCCCGAAGTCGATCAACGTATAATATCAACTGATGGTTTTAGTGCTATTCTAAAATCGTCCAACCCAGTTTGTGGCAGCTTTCAGTTTTTCAGAGACGTGATTTGTTCTGTCTATCCTGATCGCAGAATCGAACTAGATTCTTACCTGGCTCTCATCACTGATTTTCATCTACAATATGGTAGATCCATATTTTATCAATATCATAAAACATTCGCTGCGAAAGCCGCCACAGACCTCTCTCAATCTGGAATGACTTTAGATTGGTCTATTGTAGACGTGGAAATTCTAATCATGCTCACCCAGGCAGTTTCCTGCCACCTCTGTGGTATAGTGGGTTATCAGAGCACATTCTGCCCTACTCTCTCTTTCAAACCCGGCCTTTCTGTCCATGAACCTACTCAACCCTTCTGCGACATTCAGCCGCTTGATAGCCATGGAAGGAGGGTGGAGATATTTAATAACATGCCAATCTGTAATAATTTTAATGAAAGTGTTTGTTCATTTCCCAATTGTGCTTTTCTCCATGTATACAGCCATTGCAAAGATGCCCATTCAAAGTCAGTTTGCCCCGCTGCACGTTCCTCAGCAAGAGCCATTGCGGTTCCAGGACTGGATTTCCTGCTATTTTGTTACACCCGTCATCATTCCTGAACTGACTGCCCTTTTCCAGCTTCACCCAGATCACACTTTTGGTAATTTCCTGATCACTGGTCTCTCTCAGGGTTTTCTAATAGGTGTTCCCCAACCCCCTGCCTCCACCTATGTCCGTTTCAATCTTTAGTTGGCGCTCCGCGAGCCAGAAATGGTAACTCAGCTGCTACAAAAGGAAATTGAAAAGGGTTTCATGATCGGCTAGCTTAAAGCTCTTCTGCTGTGTCAGCGTTACTCTCTGCGGAAAAGACCGTAGGTAGTGATGGGACATCTGAAGCCAGGCTTCGGGGCATGTATCGAGTAAAACAGGGGCATGTCAGATGAAGCCCTGCTTCGAGGTTTGTCGTATTGCAGAAGATCACATGACCAATGACAAACAATGCGTGTAACAAAAAAAAAAAAAACCCAAAAAAACACAAAACGCAACGAACTTTGTTGCTTTCTGGGTTGTAGTAGGTGGTTTCATAGTGCAACAGCAGAGTATTCTTCATCAGCTGTGGTTGAAATTGAGCCAACAAAAAAGGGAAAAACCTCTCCCATCTGGGAGTACTTTGAGATGACAGCTCACAATAAGGTTTGTATAATGTTTGCACATTATCTGACTGTAGACCTGAAGTCCCAGAAAAAGATAATTTCAAATGAATTTTGTTTTTTAGGAAGGAAGTCACAAGCACAAAGCACTCCACTCCCAAGACACCAGATATGGTACCAGATATATTTATTGTCAAATCAGTCTATGACATAAAAGAAAGCACAACCACAACTGACAGTCAATATATGTATTAGTTGGATTACTGTGGATACAAATCATTCAGACAACTACAAAAAGTTGACAGTTAAAAGGGCTCAATAGACCTTACTGTTATTAGACGTGGGTTTGACGGAAACTTCATTGTGACAATATTGCATACACTGACTGCTATGTTCTAATATTTTTGGAAGTATGATTTATTTGGGCGACAAGGCTGTCACAGTTTCAGTTCAACAGCAGATGTCACTAGTGAGCAATGTATGAAGCACCGAGTAATGAACCTTCAAGCAAAGCAATGGGCTGGAAGCCTCATTGCTTAATGAGGCCTCATTTGGCCATCACTAACCATAGGTCCAGCTAAGAGTTGGTTTTTCTGGGTAATACTCTGGATTCCGAAGAAATGGTTGCGTCGCTGCCTGCAGACAAACTGTCCCACATTTAGAGATTTCGCAGTCTCACTTCTCACCCTCAGTTCTTTCTAAGCGTCAGCTTGTATCTCTGCTTGGTCATCTCAAATTTGTCATGAGCATCATTCCCCTAGGCCAGTCTTTCATTTCCAGGCTGCTTGATCTAGCAAATTCTGTTCCTCCTTTGTTAGATCGGGTTTTTCAGGATGAGGGTTGCCGTTCCGACCTAGCATTTTGGGCCTAATAGGCTAAGAGAAGGGAATGGCATCTCCTTTCTCTATGACAATGTCATTTTCTCCACAGATTCTCTCCAATTTTATACGGACACCGCTCTGTCAGGTTTTCTGGTTTTTTTCAGGGCAGCTGGTTCACAGATAAATGACCCCCTTCATTTTCCCAGTCTGAGTCCTCATCTTTTATGACACCATTCCCATCGCAATTGTTTGTGGGAGAATCATTGGAAACAAAAGCGCAATCTCGCCTTTTAAGATAACTCTGCTGTGGTACAAACAATAATAAAGGCTCACTGCTAAAGCCTCTATTCCTAACTCCTGAAGGCTCTCCCATGTCCTCCGCCTGGCATTTTGCAACCTTCCCCCTAGCCATTTCTCAGGTCACTCCTTAGGTTAGGGGCAGCTACATCTGCTGTCATTCAAGGCATCTCCTCAGCATCTCTTCAGCAGCTCAGCCGCTGGTTTTCCACAGCGTTCTCTTCATACATTCATCCAAATCTCTCCTCCGTGCTAGTCGCTCAACGTTTTCTCAGCGCCTAGATAAGCGCATCGCAATTAACTGGTGGTGGTCTACCTCACTTTTAATCCAGTATTTTATCTTGAAATCCGACCTTACTCATCCGCGTCTTTTTCTTCCTCTCCTCTTCTCGTCTTCCAGGCGTCTATTTTTCTATTTCTCGATTGACCTTCATCTTCCTGACTTGCATCAATGCAACTCTTTCAATCTAATCTCGTAGGTCCCTTCATTCCCCTTTGCACTCTTGCTTTATTTCCCAAATTCGCCCTGGCTGACTTCCCTTTAGTAGCTGGCCTTCATCTACCAGCTCATTCATGCCCCTAACTTTTAGTCTGAAAGCTTTCTTTGCTCATCTATTTTTCCTTGCTAGTCATCCAGCACTTTTCCCTCGGCCTTGACAGGGGTGTGCCATATTGTCTCGTTTATGGTAATACCAGTGGATTTTTTGGTGGCGGTAATGCTTTCTATAGTTGTTTGCCAACCGCCATTGAAACAAAGAAGAAGCGTGAGGCGCTGCAAGCACGACCTAACAAACATGGCGAAGAACAGCATGGAAATACCTCCCGAGAGTCCCGACCTAATTCCAAAAAAAGGAGCCACTTCTGTTGTTTGGAATCATTTTGATTTAAAACAGAAGATATGGATCAGACTACCGTATTTTGCAAGTAATGCAAGGGTGTTGTGTCAGGTAAGGGTGGAAAGGTTACAACTGATTCATTTTTTTGCGTATTTTATTTATACTTGGTAGCAGATTTCAGGCTGTTTTTTGCTGACCAAAATTAGTTTATTTTTATTTATTTATTTTACATTTTCTTTAAAACACTAAAGATCTTGTGTGCATATATATATATATATATATATATATATATATATATATATATATATGAGTGTGTGTATACACACATACATATGTTTTTATTTATTTTTTTTGGTAGATTCTTTTTATAAAATGTAAAAAAAAACAACTGCTTTGAAGTTACATATTTATTTGGGCAAATCCAATAAAAAAATTAAAAAGCAGAAAATGTGAAATATCAACTGTGATATTGTTATCAAGGTATTCAAAAGAATATATTGTGGTATCATTTTTTGGAAATATCGCCCACCCCTAGGCCTTGGCACACTCTTTTGGGGGGAAGACGCTTCTAATCCTCACCCTAAGCTTCTCATCCAAGCTTATTGCTATTCGCAGCACCCTCGTCTTCTGCCGGGGTCCAAGCGCCAAAACAGTATTTTTTCCATGTCTAATAAAACACTGGATCTTTGCTTTGAGAAGAATTGGGTTTAGTCAAATTCTGCTGAAAGCAGCAGGAACAACTCCAACCGTCTACTGACCTCAGAGTCTGCAGGCTGTAGACTGGACTCTCCACGAGATCCAACAGCTGCTGAACATCTGTATCCTGCAGGTGGTTCCAGTCTAGGTCCAGTTCTTTCAGATGGGAGGGGTTGGATTTCAGAGCTGAGCCCAGAGAAGAACAGCTGATCTTTGACAAACTGCAGCTCATCAATCTGAATAAAGAATAAAACATGTAAGTTTAGAAAACAAAACAAGACTTTTAAAGACCCTGAAGTCTGAAAAACATTGATCCAACTGAAAGCTGTTTAAACTTGTTTCTGTCATGATGTGGGGTGAAGGAGGCAAACCCAGAGTGCAGACTCATGATGGAAAATAAACTAATTTATTAAAATAAAAGAAAACCAAAACAAAAGCTGACGTGGCAGCAAGAAGAAAACTAAATACCAAACCAACTAAATACAAAAACTGAACAGACATGGGCGGGAGAAAAGCAGAACCAGACGTCAGGGAAACTAGACCAAGTGACAATAGACAACAATAGACAAAGAACCAGCGAGTAAGTGGAGGAGATGACTGGGTTTTAAAAACAGGAGGCAATTAGGGGAAGTGGGCACAGGTGAGATGATTGCAAGGCTTGAGGCAGGTGTAGACAGGCGTGGCAGACAGACAAGAGAGACTGAGGAGAAGTGAATGATGGCTGAGGCATAGGGAACAAAGACACAAGGAACAAGAACCAGACTAACAAGATAACTGAATAAAATAAACAATAAACTCAAACTGAAACATGAAGACAATAAACTGAATAAAAAAGCCCAAATCCTAACAGTTTCAAACTAAACTATTTGAATTACTGAAGTTTAATCAGTAATAATAAATAATGAATGTTAGTTTCAGCTCTGCTTTTATTGTGAAAGTCATGACTCTAAGTCGGAGTTTTCAAGTAAATGAGCCAATGTTTAATATTTGATGTTGAATTAAAGCCCAGAAGAAGAAAACAGAGTTTCTCCTGAAGCTCCTCAGTGTGGATCAGTATAATATCAGCCTTATGTCGGCACTTTAGTGTCACCACAACTTTCACATCAGATTCATCTCAGCACA
>NC_051452.1:14233244-14234806 GCF_001649575.2 Kryptolebias marmoratus | reverse complement strand
ACAGAACTAAATAAAGGCCCAGCAGTCCTTGAAGGAATGCATATAACCCGCCGCTTTTCATGTCATAGTTTTAGACTCAGATCATCTTATGATGAGAAATTATGGAGTTGAAGCTGTTTTGATTAAATATTAGAAATCACATTTTGTGCAATCTATGGTGATCTTGTATGATCTGTTCATGCTCAGAGTCTGTGTTGGAAATGACTCTCAGCTACTACCACACCAAATGTTAGCTCAATATCTGTAAAACTGGCTGAATTACAGTCTTTTTTATGTTTCCCAAGGTTAGACGGTTGTGGCAGCCATCTTGACTCAGGTCAGTTCTGAACATTAATCAGTTGTGGAGGCACATCCAATGATTATTTCCTTAAAGTGTCAATACAATACATTTTATGATTCAGGAGATAGTTTGCTAATAGTACAGAGAAATGAACACACTCACACAGACAAAAACATTATCACTCAGCCTTCAGCGGCGGGTGATAAACATGTCTGACCTCAGAGTCTCCAGTCTACATTGTGGACTCTCCAGAAAACCACACAGCTGCTTCACTCCTGAATCCTGCAGCTTGTTGTTACTCAGGTCCAGCTCTCTCAGATGGGAGGGGTTGGATTTCAGAGCTGAGCCCAGACAAGAACAGCTGATCTTTGACAAACTGCACCTCCACAATCTGAATAAAAAATAAAAGATGTAAGTTTAGAAAACAAAACAAGACTTTGAAAGACTCTGAACTCTGAAAAACATTGATCCAACTGAAAGCTGTTTTAACTTGTTTCAAACTAAACTATTTGAATTATTGAAGTTTAATAATAAATAAGGTACTACCACACCAAATTTAACTCAATATCTGTAAAACTGACAAAGTGATAGAAATTTTTGTGTTTGATGAAATTACGGCTGTTACTAATGACTATTTTTAGTTTGATTAAAATATTGATCAATTTATTGCTTAATCTACATCTTAATTATCCTCCAAAAATCATAATATACAGTTTTTCAGTTCATTTTATCTTTAACTGTCAACTTTGGCATTTACCATATATCACAAAATAAAATGTAAACAAATTAAAGAACAAAATCTAGGTTTAAAGTGTCAACTCCAACATGATAAATCAATGAAATGAAGCTCAGATTATTCAGCCTGGATATTCAGCATGTTGTAAGGATATTATTGATAAGAACTGCATCAAACTGAGGGGAGAAATCCTTCTTTTGCAGGAATTCACTCACATGGTTTTACTTTCAGAAAGAGGAGAGAAACAAATCCAACTACCGGTAATGAACCTGGAATAGTGGAGACTGGAACATTCAAATGTTCTTTGAACTTAACTCCACTTTTCACATCACAGATGAACTGGATTTATTAGTTGCATGTAGAATATATGAACTTGTCTGATTGAAATGTTCTTCATTTAGCTCTTAACAATCTCTCCACAATGAAGTGCTTCAAACAGGCAGATGAACAGGAGCAGGTCAGGTGTTGGATCAGGATGTGTTCACCCACTGAGATGTTTCCACCTAAGTACAGGAGATTTCAGCCATCAGGATGTTTCTCCTGCTA
>NC_051452.1:14226591-14230590 GCF_001649575.2 Kryptolebias marmoratus | reverse complement strand
TCAGGTGTGAGCACTGAAACTCTCTTTTTAACTTTTACAAACATAGATTTCATAAATCACAAACTGTGTTTTCATGTTTTTTTCAGCGTAGAAAGATTCACTAATCACTGTGGTTCAGGAGATATTATACTAACAGATAAACAGGGTTAAATTTCACAGTTACTGTCAAAGTTTTAGGATGTTGCACAATGTGTAGTTCTCAGAGTATTTGTTAGTGAAGATACTCAGCTACTACTACACCAAAATTTAGCTCTGTATAGAAAAAATTTACTGAGTTATAGCTTTTTATGTTCAGGCAACTTTGATTAGTTGTGGCAGCCATCTTTAATCCGGTTGACCCCAAAACTTAATCTTTTATTGATGTCAAAAAACTGATTATTAGTTTTATTAAAATTTGTTTGGTGAGTCATGAGATATTTTACTAACACTACAAACCCCTTCTCTTCATACACACACACACACACACACACACTGGTGGGTGATAAACATGTCTGACCTCAGAGTCTCCAGTCGACATTGTGGACTCTCCAGAAAACCACACAGCTGCTTCACTCCTGAATCCTGCAGGTTGTTCTGATCCAGGTCAAGATGTCTCAGATGGGAGGGGTTGGATTTCAGAGCTGAGCCCAGAGAAGAACAGCTGATCTCTGACAAACTGCAGCTCCTCAAACTGAATAAAGAATAAAACGGTTAAATAAAATTATCTCTAATCCCTTCAGATGTGTTCTGGTTTCCATGTGCAGCTCAACATTAAAATGTATTCATCTCCATGACAACAGTCATGTATCATATAAAACCAGCTGTGAATCCAGCTGTTCACACTGAAAGTGAACACTCTGTTACAAATACACTCATGAGTTCAGCTGACACTAATATGAAGCTTCAGCAGTCTGACACCAATTCTGTCTGCTTCTCCAAAGTTACACAAACTGAGAACAACATCCCTCTGACATTTGGACTTCAGGTTGGAACTTTGGAGACAAATGATCAGATTTCTTCACAGACAGTTGGAAACATTGAAATATTTTTTGTTTTATGTTTAGATAAATCCCTAAAATCGCAAACTAAAAAGATGAAAGATATCTAAACAGAGTCTAGTGAAAAACAAATTGTAATTTAAATCACCTTAGCTTCTCCAGTCTACAGTTTGGATTCTCCAGTCCAGCAGACAGAATCTTCACTCCTGAATCCTGCAGGTTATTTCTGCTCAGGTTCAGTTCTATCAGATGGGAGGGGTTGGACTTCAGAGCTGAAGCCATGACTTCACAGTGAGTCTCTGACAGTCCACAGTCAGAGAGTCTGTCAAGACACAGAAAAAGAAAATGATTTCATCATGTTTGTTTATTCCCTTAAAAAGAGCTTTTTCCCTCCTGCACATCTTTTGGCTGCTACTGCTTCCAGCAGATAAACTGTTGGGAGATTTTGGCAGATTAAAATTAAACAAATTATTAAAGAAATTAAAATAATAAAACATGTTTGAAATGTAACTAATTTATTCAGGTGTGATTTGGTGTACAGTTCACTAATTTTATTTAAAACATATTGGCTAAAATCTATCCAGATGAAATGAGTGAAAAATGTTAAACTAATTTTAATGGTTTTTAATTTCAACACTTTGTTTCATTTGACAAACAAGAGATTTTTCCTCTTATGGTCCAAAATAATTTAGAAGAATTGTTTAATTTTTGTTTCATATTTTAAAAAAGCAGCTATTAAATTACTGACAAACAGAAACTAATTAATGATTCGTTTGACATGTTTTGACACCAAAAGTCGTCAGCAAGACAACAGCACAAAAATATCCATCAGCAAAAACAAGAAATATCATCAGTGTTGGAGAGAAGATCTTTCAGAGACATCCAGGGGCAGTGATTAACAAACATGGAACAGATCCATCATTTTCCTGAAACAATCAAAGAATCTGTCTCAGAGGAGACGACAGGACTGCAGAAAAAGTTATGCCCCTTTTCCACTGTCTCTTATGGTCCCAACTCTTCTCTACTCGGCATGCTTTGGGAGCATTTCCAAAGCATTTCGTTTTTTTCGAGGCCGGTCCCGGCTTTTTTAGTCCCTTTTTTGGAGTAGGGCCAGCGGGCCGGCCCTGCTTTCGTGGGTGGAGCAAGCTTAGCTTCTGTTCACTCGTTGGTCATGGGTGTGGTCAGATGTAAGCATAAAGAGCAAAGAAAACAACGATAGACCATTTTGGAACGGTAGTGAAGTAATAGGAATATAAACAACAGCGTTGGCTTACCCTGCAACGTTTAGACTGTCTGTCCCCCAGCTGAAGGCGCTGTAAAGCCTGAAATCTCTGGCGGATAACAGCTGTCCTACTCTGCGCAACAATCGCGGCATCCAGAGCATTTCTTCCACTGCGCCTCTCTACCTGAAGTCTCAGGAGAATCCCAATAAATTTAAAAAAAGCAACAACACAGGGCCAACTTTGTCCATAGCGCTTTTGTTGTCTTAACAAATGACGCCAAGTTTCGGTAGTGGCAGCTTTGCACATGAATGATTCATTTGAAATATGGACACAGAGTGGAGTGGGTCTCCTCTCAGCTGTGAGACTGACCTGCTGTCAGTGCTTGGGAAGTGGGAGGGGCTTACTGCTGAGGACAGGAACTGCAGAATGATTGGTGCTTTCACACGAATCGCCATAGTCTCCAATAACACAGAAAAAAACTCCCTAGATTTGTTGTTAGTCGCTTCTTTGAAAAAAGTCACCAGATGGGTCTGAAAACTCGTTAAATAAAGAGACAAAGTCTCTGCAGCTGTGCCCCCTATTGTGCTCCAGTCCGTGCAGGAAACATTGCACTGCACTCTTCTAAAAAGAGTGTATGTGTGTGTTTTAGTGTGGGAAATACAAAGTGTGGCGTGTGCACATCATGAGATTCATGCATCTCACAGTCAGTGCCTGAGACTTGAGAGCCCTGATCAGAACACTTTGACCAAAACAAACATGAGTTCATCCAATGATACCATACTGGATCGATCGAGGATGCTTAGCCATAATCTCCATCTGTGCTGTTGACAAATAGGGTGTCAGCAGAACTTGTGATACTGTTAGTCGAAGACCACGAGGAGGGAAACGTTCCAGGAGACAGAGAGAGAAGAGGAAAATCAAGGGTGTAGAACTGAGAGTAGCAACTCTAACATAGGGACAATGACAGGCAAAGGTAGAGAGTTGACTGATATGATGCAGAGGAGGATGTATTATGATGAATTATGTGTGCAAAACACCAAGTGGAAGGGCAGCAAGGCCTGCAGCATTGAAGCAGGGTTTAAGCTGTTTTACCATGGTGTGGATAGGAAGAGAAAAGGAGTAGTGATGGTTCTGAAGGAGGAGTTAGCAAGGAATGTAGTTGAGGTGGAAAGAGTATCAGACAGGGTGATGTGTCTGAAGGTAGAAGGAGAAAGTCTGATGTTGAATGTTGCCAGTAGTTCTACTCCACAGGTTGGATGTGAGATAGAGCAGAAAGAATAATTCTGGAAGGATCTAGATGAAGTGATAGAGAGTATTCCCAGGGAGGAGAGAGTGGTGATCGGAGCAGATCTGAATGGACATGTTGGTGAAGGAAACAGAGGAGGTGATGAGCAGGTTTGGTGTCAAGGAAAGGAACCAGGAAAAACAGATGGTTGTGGATTTTGCCAAGAGGATGAAAATGGCTGTAGTCAACACCTATTTCCAAAAGAGGGAGGAACACAGGGTGACCTATAAGAGTGGAGGCAGGAGTACCCAAGTAGACTATATTAACCCCTTACCACGCGGTGGCCCGTCCACGGGCCGTTTTACTGCGTTTTCTATTCAAATCTGTACAGTTTTTGCTACATTTATTGTTTTTATGAACTTAAATTTCAAAATAGCAGTGTTTTGGCGCCACTTTTGATTGACATTTCGTCTGACCAACTGGGTTTCTCTCTGCCCCCCCTAGAGCCCCTCTAATTTCCCATGCGTAAAGTCATGAAAGTCTCCTCCCCTCATTTGCAAGCCTATAGCTCCGG
>NC_051452.1:14217855-14225099 GCF_001649575.2 Kryptolebias marmoratus | reverse complement strand
GTTACATATCCATTTGGCACAGTTTGGCACAGTTTAGAGAGGACCTGGACTTTCCCTCAGAAAAACATCTCAATTATAGTGATTCTTTTGTGCTAATTTTCTAAAATTTGAACTCCACGACAATAAAACTTCATTCTACAGCCTCATTTGGTTTTTTCGGTCTCAACACCCTTCCTCCATGTACAGTAAGTTCATGAAAAAAGAGAAAAATCTAGGAGAGAAAAAAATGCTTGAAATCTTTGTGTTTTCACTTCAATAACTACTAAGTTACAATCATTTAGACTGCTCAGGCAAAAAATTCAAAGTGTTAACTTCACATGGAGCCTAATCTTTAGTTTGAACCACAAAAGGCTGAAGAATAGCATCTAATTTATTTTGGGTACGTCTTTTCCAGGCTTCTTGAGCTTTTTGAGGTGGAGTGGTAAGGGGTTAAGTGTAGAAGAAGTAACCTAAGGGAGATTGTGGACTGTAAGGTTGTGGCAGGAGAGAGCATGGCCAGACAGCATCAAATTGTGGTGTGTATGATGAGTGTTGTGGTGATGAAGAGGAAAAGAGTAAATGCAGAGAAGAGGACCAAATGGTGGAAGTTGAGGAAGAATGCTGTGACGAGTTCAGAAAGGAGCTGTTAAAGGCTCCGGGTGGTAAGAAAGAGCTTCCAGATGACTGGGCTACTACAGCCACAGTGATTAGAGAGACAGATAGGAAGGTACTTGATGTGTCATCTAGACAGACAAGATGATAAGGAAACCTGGTGGTGGAATAATGAAGTGTAGGAAGTTATCCAGAGGAAGAGGTTAGCCAGGAAGAAATGGGACAGTGAGAGGGCTGAAGAGAGTAGACAGGAACATAGGGAGATGCAACACAGGGCAAAGAGGGAGGTAGCAAAGGTGAAACAGGAGACGTATGATGAGTTGTTCAAGAGGCTGGCCACTGAGGGAGAGAAGGACTTGTATTGACTGACAAGACAGAGGGATCAGGCTGGAAAGGATGTGCAGCAGGTTATGCTTGTTAAAGATAGAAATGATAATGTTCTAACAAGAGAAGAGAGTGTGATGATAAGATGGAAGGAGTACTTTGAGGAGCTAATGAATGAAGAGAATGAAAGGGAAAGAAGAGTAGATGTTTAAGAAATTGAGGACCAGGAAGTGGAAAAGGTTATTAAGGATGAAGTCCGGAAAGCTTTGAAGAGGAGGAAGAAGGGGAAGGCAGTTGAACCTGATGACATACCAGTGGAGGTATGGAAATGTCTAGGAGAGATGGCAGTGAGGTTTTTGACTGGATTATTCAATGGCATTTTTGAGAGTGAGAAAATATGTGAGGAATGGAGGAGAAGTGTGTTGGACCCCATTTTTAAGAACAAGGGTGATGTACAGAGTTGCAGCAACTACAGGAGATTTTAAGTTGATGAGCCACACAATGAAGAGCTGGGACAGAGTTGTGGAAGCTAGACTTAGACAAGAGGTGACTATTTGTGAGCAGCAGTATGGTTTTATGGCAAGAAAGAGCACCACAGACGCCATCTTTGCTTTGAGGATGTTGATGGTTCCATTCAGTTTATTCCAATCCCAAATTGGGCAATTAGTATCACAGCAAGCATATATAAAACTCACAAAAAATGAAGCCCAGCAATGTATTAAATCATCAACCAACAGTTACTACTACCATCAATAGCAATACCAATCATGCAACAATCAGGTGCATGATTTACTGTACTCTGTACTTTATAAAGAAATACAGAGGGGGTCAGAAAGAACTTCATTGTGTCTTTGTGGATTTAAAAAAAGCATACAACAGGGTGCTGAGGAAGGAGCTTTGGTGTTGTATGAGGACATCTGGAGTGGCAGTGAAGTATGTTAGACTGGTACAGGACATGTATGAGGACAGAAGGACAGTGGTGAGGTGCTCTGTAGGAGTGACAGATAGCTTCAATGTGAAGCTGGGAGTGCATCAAGGATCGGCTCTGAGCCACATCTTGTTTGCTCTGGTGATGGACAGACTAACAGATGAGGTCAGGCAGGAATCCCTGTGAACTATGATGTTTGCAGATGACATCATGATTTGTGGTGACAACAGGGAACAGGTGGGATATAACTTGGAGAGGTAGAGGTATGCACTTGAAAGACGAGGGATGAAAGTCAGCCGTAGCAAGACAGAGTACCTGTGTGTGGATGAGAGGGAGGCAGGTGGAACAGTGAGAGTACAAGGAGCAGTGCTTACAACGGTGCAGGACTTCAAGTACTTAGGATCCACTGTCCAGGAAAACAGGGACTGTGGTAAAGAGGTGTCGAAGAGAGTCCAGGCAGGATGGAGTGTATGGAGAAAAGTTTCAGGAGTGATTTGTGACAAAAGGGTGGCAGCAAAGGTCAAAGGAAAGGTTTATAAGACAGTGGTGAGAGCACCTATGTTGTATGGTTTGGAGACAGTGGGACTGACAAAAAGACAGGAGACAGAACTGGCAGTGTCAAGGATAGACAGGATTAGGAATGAGGTCATCAGAGGTACAGCACAGGTTGACGACTGCTTTGGACATGTGCAGAGGAGGGACAGTGGGCATATTGGTATAAGGATGTTAAAGATGCAGCTGCCAGGAAAAAGACAAAGAGGAGATATATGGATGCAGTTAGAGAGGACATGGAGGTTGTTGGAGTGAGGACAGAGGTCACAGAAGACAGAGTTAGATGGAGGAGGATGACTCGCTGTGGCGACCCCTGAAAAGGGAACAACCAAAAGAAAAAAAAGAAGAGGATATAGTTAATTGTAAAGTTGTGTGGTTAGTTAGACAAGAAGCAAATGTCTGCCCCGCTGACATTTATGCTCAGGAGCTGATACTGCATTACACCACATTTACTACAAAGTCTTCCTTTTTCTGCTGAACAACTCTTCTGTTTAACAGATAAGCAACAACATGTAGCTTCCCCCCAGGTTCTCCTAATACCCCCTACCAGTACAGCAGGGAAAATACCCAGAACAATAATTTTGATACAATAATGAAAGCCAGCCCCTTGTCTTGCCTGGTACAGAATGATTGACAGCTGTCTTGTCCCGCCCCCTCGGTTTGCTGCTCATTTGGGCTAATTTAGTTCAGCCTAGGGTCAGCCCAAGGCCTCAGGCTTTAGCCCAGTGGTTCCCAAAGATTTTCACATTGTTCAACCAGACATACCAGACAACCAGACATACACATATTTTGTTTTCAAACTCCATTTAAGTTTATTTCATACTTCAGGTTGCAACAAAACAAACTACAAACCATCTTTACAGTGAAACACTTGTGTAACTGTTTCTTTTTTTAGTTCTATACTGTAGAAGAGTATTCTTTGCTGTCTGTGTTATTTCAAACATATTTCTTTTTTTTTATGTGTAACAATATTTAACTTTGTCATATTTTCTACTCTTTAGCTTTGAAGAAAGCTGGTTTGGAAGCATATTTTGCGATTTCTCACTCGTTTTCCTAATGTCTTTGGGGGACAAACCGGAAGTGAAGAGGTTGGGAGCAGATAGATCCAAGGGTATTCAAAGTTTTCCTGTGACCTGGTTTGAGTGAAAGCATTGGCTAACAGCAAGTGTAGCTAACAGATCTTTAACGAGGTGTTTATTAACATTTTTGGATCCAAGAAAAGTTGTCGGAGTGAGCTTCTCTCTAAATAAGGTAGGATTCATTTTTTAAAAAAAAGAAGCACTTTCCATTATTGCATGTCTTGTTTGATTTTATCTTAGCAGTGTGATTAGTAATTGTGTCAAGGAGTGTGATGCAGTGTTATACAAAGCTGTTTGACTGGGAAAAATCATCTGAGATGATTATAGCTGAAACTCTTAATGAAGGGAATAAAGTATTGGACAACTGACAGAGGCTCTGTGTGAGCTTGGTTTTTGGTGATGGTTTATTTTAAAGTTGTCTTTGTGCTGAAAAAGAACATAATGTCAAGTTATAGCAGGTTTTCTTTATTTCAAATTGGATGCTTCTGTTGTTGAAATCCAAACTGCAGTGTTTTATTATATATCTGTTAGCCAACCCTACAAATATTAATTTTTGTTTTATTTTATTTGTTTTATTTAACCAGGTAAACCACGTTGAGATCAAGATCTCATTTTCAAGAGGGACCTGGGCAGAAATCTGCAAAACACAGCAACCTGGTTACAAAATAAAACTAATTAATACATTTACTCAAATATAAAATAATAAAAACAGTTTAAAAACAATGGCACTGTTCAGTAGCCTCTCGTTGTCTGTTTTTCAGAATGGCTCAAAATAAGTCCAGTGAAACCAATTTTGTCATCTTGATTTCAGATTGGAGCTGATTCCAGGCTATAGGAGCCATCACACTGAAAGCTTGTTTCCCTTTTTCCGTTCGAAAACGTGGAACATTCAAAAGAAAAATGTTATTAGAGCGTAAAAAATGAGAATTAACAGATCTATGTAAAAGAGAGTCCAAATATGCTGGAGCCAAACCGAGTAAAGATTTGTAAATCAGGATCATCAAGTGATTAATTCTCTGTATGCTTAAAGGAGGCCAATCAGCTTTTGCATACAATTTACAATGATGTGTAAGACGTCTGCTACCGGTTACAAACCTTAAAGTGCAGTGATATACAGAATTTAACAATTGAAGACATTTGGTCGAAGCATTCATATATAAAACATCACCATAATCCAGAAGTGGCAAGAAAGTCGCTGCTACCAATTTACTTCTAGCTTTAAGAGAGAAACAAGATCCATTTCGGCAGTGGCGTCACTAGGCCTGTTTTAGGGGGGCTTCAAACCCCCTAAAATGTTTTCAAGTCCCCCTAAATAATTTTGGTGCCCAAATTTTTTTTTTTTTTTTTTTTTTAAAAATTAATATAATGTGGCCAGAATATGAGTTTAAATAAATAACCATATATTATTTCATTATTAACTCAAATATATGATCATAAATCTGTCAGTTCTGGCATTTAATACAGTATAGTAATATTCAATTCACAAAATAAAAAAAATAATATGTTCATTTTTCTTGTTAAAACTGTAAACATATTTCCTGTTTGTTGATGTTCTGAATGAACATATATTTGGTTGCTTAAAACGTTTACACAGTAAGGTATCTGTTAAATGTGTCCAAAAATGTGGAAAAGCAACTCAGGTTTTGTTAGCTGTTTGAGAAATTTTGTTCTCGCCCACTACGTTTGCTCACATCCTGTGCATCTCCTGGGGGCTAAGCCCCCCTTGTGCTTAAAACCTAGTGACGCCCCTGCATTTCGGTAATAAAATCCAATCTTCAATTTCAGTGAACGACACAAATTTGCTATATGATTTTTAAAAGAAAGCTCAGTATCTAAAATAAAACCAAGATATTTGTAAGTACTGACAAACTCAATTTGAGTTCCAATAACAGTTGTAAACAATAAAGGGATATCTGGTAGTTTTCTAGAGTGTCAAAAAACCATTGCTTTCGTCTTGTCCACATTCAAAACCAACTTCAGTGTTTGTAAGCGTGATTGAACTACATTAAAAGCAAACTGCAGATACTGTATTGCCTGTGCCAGTGATGTAGAATAGCAGTAAATTATCAAATCATCTGCATAAAAGTGATAAAAAGCATTTGACCGATTTTCACGCAAATTATTTACATAAACAGAAAATAAAAGTGGGCCAAGAACTGAGCCCTGTGGGACACCATTTAAAATAGTACAACTAGAAGAGGTGAATCCAGCCACACTCTGTGCACTCTCTGTGTTCTGTTCGATAAGTATTCAGCTACCCACATGGTAGCTTGATGTGAGAGTCCAATTCTGTGTAGAATATCAATTAAAAGCATGTGATTCACTGTGTCAAATGCCTTTGATAGATTAATAAACAAAGGGGGGGGCTACCGAAACTTGGCGCCTTTTGTGGAAACAACAGAAGCGCTATGGACAACTTTGGCCCTGTGTTGTTGCTGTTTTTTAAACTTATGGGGATTCTCCTGAGACTTCAGGAAGAGAGACGCAGTGGAAGAACTGCTCTGGATGCCACGATTGTTGCATGGAGTAGGACAGCTGTTATCCACGGGAGATTTTAGGCTTTACAGCGCCTTCAACTGGGGGACAGACATCATAAACGTTGCGGGGTAAGCTAACGCTGTTGTTTATATTCCTACCGTTCGCTCTTTATGCTTGCATCTGGTCACACCCACGATCAATGAGTGAACAGGAGCTAAGCTTACGCCACCCACGAAAGCAGGGACCAAAAAAGCAGGCACCGGCCTCGAAAAAATGCTGGTGGAAACGCGCGCAAAGCAAGCGGAGCAGAGTGGAGCCGGGACCTTTAGTAACCTGCTGTCACATCTAACTAAACTCACTAGAAGGGAAAGTCCAGCCTTTTTAAGGTGTGCTTTCTTATAAAAGTAGGAATAATTTAATAAATAATAGCTTACCTGGTGTTGATAGTTTTTAAATTGCCAAAATTTGGAGAAATATAATTTATATCTGATACGACTGATGAGCTAACAGCTAGTCTGAATGCAGCAAAAAACAAAGTGACAAATTGCCATCTTCAAACAACTATAATGTCAAAATCTTTGAACAAAAAATACTTTATAAAACTGTAAAAACACTCAGTTTTGCGTTATTTATAAAGAAACCTATGTTAATATACTAGCATAAATAGTAGTGATATAGCTTTTCTAGAGCATCCAGGGATCATGTCCATCAGGAATTTCTGCCAAAACAACAGTGTAATGTGAAACTGACTCTGTTGTAAAGGTTTACTGTAAATGATAGTGTTCACAGGAACTGTAATAAAACTTTGAAGATTGAAGCTGGTTTATAAACGGCAACGATCCACTTTAGAAGTGGGTCCAAATCAGCTTTCAATATGATCCTAATGGGCTCACTTTCAAAGGAGATTGCTACTTCTTCACACAGCTCTTATTGTTAGAATATATTAAAACATATTGCATTACAAAGTTTATAAGTATATTGTACTTAATTGCAAAGTTTTTTACAAAATGTGTACTTACTGTGCATTTTTTGCCACTTTAACCACTGGCAGCAGCCTCAGAATAACCTCTTTGTTGGTAGAATATTTCTTCAGGTCAAACACATCCAGAATGTTTCCTGATGTCAGTAAGATGAAGGCCAGAGCTGACCACTGAGCAGGAGACAGTTTATCTGTGGAGAGACTTCCTGAACTCAGAGACTGTTGGATCTCCTCCACTAGAGAACCATCATTCAGTTCATTCAGACAGTGGAACAGATTGATGCTTTTCTCTGCAGACAGATTCTCACTGATC
>NC_051452.1:14198801-14216759 GCF_001649575.2 Kryptolebias marmoratus | reverse complement strand
CTTTGTCTTCAGCCCAGTCCAGAGTGAACTTCTGTGTTAAGACTGTTTTCCCAATGCCAGCCACTCCCTTTGTCATCACTGTTCTGATTGGTTCATGTCTTCCAGGTGGGAGTTTAAAGATGTCTTCTTGTCTGATTGTTGTTTCTGGTTTGTGTGGTTTCCTGGATGCTGTTTCAATCTGTCTGACCTCATGTTCATCACTGACCTTTCCAGTTCCTCCCTCTGTGATGTAGAGCTCTGTGTAGATCTGATTCAGAAGGGTTGGGTTTCCTGCTTTAGAAATCCCCTCAAACACACACTGGAACTTCTTCTTCAGACAAGATTTAAGGTTATGTTGAAAAACTGGGGCAATAAGTCCTGAATGAAGACAAGATTTGAAAGTAGATATTTTATTTCTATAAACAGTGAATATTTTAATGAGTAGACATGAGGAACTCCTTAATTTCTCCATCAGGTTAAATGTACAGAAAAATCCTCTTACTGCTCTGCAGATGGTCAGCCAGCTCCTCCTGCTTCATCCTCCTCAGGAAGTAATTTGTGATCTTCACCAATGCCTCTCTGCTGCTTCTCTGCTCTTCATCCTCACCCTCCAACACCTCATACTCTCTCTGACTCTCAAAGCATTCTGGGTAATCTGGACTCAGAACCTCCTGGATCTTCTTCAGCTCGTTCCTCACAAAAGTGACCATGTTGTCCTCCAGCAGCTGGAACAGAATAATATCTGAATGACACATCAGACTGAAATCATGGAGCCAAACATCAGATCCATGTTGGACAGACTGACAGTCCACTGGTCTACAAAGTGCAGCATGGAGATGGCTGTGAACACAACAGATGGAAAAGTACTTGTTGTACATGTACACACCAAAAATATGACGTCCAGCTGTGTTTGATGCTGCTGGGCAGACTGAGCACTGGGAACCTCTGTGCTCTGCTGGTCCACTCTGTGGAAGAATCAGGAAGAATTAGCTCCTGTAGTGTCTGTGAGTCTTAAGGTTCCAACAGCTGCACAGTTCCTAAAAAGGGACTACCTGAGACTGCCACAATGTATGTATTCCAGCACAATATAGAAAGACAAAGACGTGAAAACAGAACCAAGGTCGTAGATGGGAAAGGAATGTATGGAGGAGCTCTGAGCTGAAAAAAACTATCTGTGATCATCCGTGTGTGTGAGACAGAGATCTATATAAGACACTGTGTTCTAAGATCAGAGTGATTCTTCTAGGATTGGGCCACAAAGTCCTCATGATTTGGTTGTTGTGATATGGGTTACAGTTCTGAACAAAATCCTTTGCTGTTTAACTGAAGCCGTGTCAGCAGGGATTTTATTCCTGAAGCATCAACTCATCAGCACCTTGAAGGCGACCACTAACAATACACCACACTCCCATTCTGTCTGTCCACACAGAGACAAACACAAGCTAAAGGTCCATGTGGAGTCATGATCCAAAAACTATTTGTCCTCCTCCATCCAGCAACACCTGCCACCTGAGTGGAAGTTCCTACCGACACTGTGTTTGAACCAAAGGTCAAAGGTGACACCTGCTGGACCAGCTGGTGACCTACAGACACTCAGAAACTCCTCCTACAACATCCATTCTTTCACTTTGACTGCTGAGTTTGGAGAAAACATCCAACACACACCGCTTCACATCTGAACATAGAAATGTGTGAAAAAGAGCTGAGCTCACATTAAACACATGTTGGAATAAAAACATTTCAGACTGACTCAGTTACATTTTACACAGTTACAACATTTAGATACAGCTCCTCTCTGCTGCTGGAGGTTGGGTGGATTTAAAACCAATACTAATTGACCAGTCACTCTTTAAGGACACACAGCTGGGTTTAGGTTCAGCTTTGAGTATCTGATGAAGCCTGTTAAAAAAAAGTTAAATTCAATGATTGAGTCATGGTGATTGGTGTCAGTTCCTGAGACTGGATCCTGCAACATTCTGGATGAAAGTGACAGGATTATTTATTCTCAGTTATTGATACTGTAACAATCCTTTTCTTCTGCAGGACACCACATCTGTAATTCTACAGTCCATCTTCTCCAGTTCTCCTCCTCCTCCTCGTCCTGCAGCAGACATGTTTTTCTTCTTGAACTGGATTAATGTGGATGAGTGTGTAGTTCAGTAATCCAGATTATTGCCAGCAGCAGAACAGAGAGCTGCAGCCTCCTCTGTGTTTGTTAGAGACTGAGAGAGGAGAAGGTGGACTCAGAATCACAGCCTGATCTCACTGTTTCTGTAACTTCTCTGAAACTACAGAAGAAGCTGAACACAGCAGCCTTTCTTTGTGTCAGCTGCTGGAAAAATCTGAAACTCCACTCAGAGACAACAACCAAGGAGGGTTTAGAGCAGATCTGTTAGCTCTGACTCTGTCCCAAAATGAAGGAAACGTGGAAATCAGCTGGAAACCATTCAGACTTGAAACAAGTTACAGGAGACCAGGCTGATACCAAAAACTACTAAAACTACTAAAAACCCCAGATTGTTCCTGATGTTCTGGGAAACTAACAGTGAAAATAGTTGTGATGGGAGTTCTGGTTCTGTCTCTGTAAGTCAGAGTTTTAGGGGAGGGTCTTGGTTTTTCCAGTGGAGATTTGATCCTGTATGTTTGTAACTGTCAGTCTGAGACAGCTGAGAGTTTCAGTTATATAGAGATGGTAATGAGCTCCAGCTTCAGCTGACTGTTCATCATTTCATCCAAAATCCATCTGATGGATCATCTGAACATCCATCCATCGATCTTCTTCCGCTTATCTGTTGTCGGGTCGCCGGGGTAGCAGCCTATGCAGGGAAACCCAGACTTCCCTCTCTCCAGCCACTTGGGGCAGCTCCTCCGGGGGAATCTTAAGGCATTCCCAGGCCAGAAGAGAAACATAGTCCCTCCAGCGTGTCCTGGGTCTTCCCCTGGGCCTCCTCCCGGCGGGACATGCCCGGAACACCTCACCAGGGAGGCGTCCAGGAGGCATCCTAATTAAATGCCCGAGCCACCTCAACTGTCTCCTCTCTGCGTGGAGAAGCAGCGGCTCTACTCCAAGTCCCTCCTAGATGACCGAGCTTCTCACCCTATCTCTAAGGGAGAGCCCAGACACCCTGCAGAGAAAACTCATTTCAGCCGCTTGTATTCTCAATCTCGTTCTTTTGGTCACTACCCAAAGCTCGTGACCATAGATGAGGGTAGGAATGTAGTTCAACCGGTAAATCGAGAGCTTCACCTTTTGACTCAGCTCTCTCTTCATCATGACAGACCAGTACAGTGCCCGCTTCACTGCAGACGCTGCACCAATCTGTCTATCGATCTCCCGCTTCATTTTTTCCCTCATTCGTGAACAAGACCCCAAGATACTTAAACTCCTTCAATTGGGGCAGGACATCTTCCCCGACCTGGAGAAGGCACTCTCTTTTTCAGCCTCAAGACCATGTCGTCGGATTTGGAGGCACTGATCCTCATCCCGGCCACTTCACACTCGATTGTGAACTGCTCCAACGAAAGCTGTAGATCACGGCCTGATGAAGCCAATAGGACCACATCATCTGCAAAAAGCAGAGACGCAATCCAAAGGTCACCAAAACGGATCCCCTCGACACCTTGGCTGCACCTAGAAATGCTGTCCATAAACGTCATGAACAGAATTGGTGATAAAGGGCAACCTTTGCGGAGTCCAACTCTCACCGGAAACGAGCCAGACTTATTGCTGGCAATGCGGACCAAGCTCTGACACCGGTCATATAGGGACCTAACAGCCCGTATCAAAGGGCCCAGTACCCCATACTCCCAGAGTACCTCCCACAAGATTCCCAGAGGGACACGGTCAAACGCCTTCTCCAGGTCCACAAAATACATGTAAACTGGTTGGGCGAACTCCCATGCACCCTCAAGGACCCTGCTGAGGGTGTGGAGCTGGTCCAGTTTTCCACGATCAGGACGAAAACCACACTACTCTTCCTGAATCCGAGGTTCGACTATCCAATGGACCCTCCTCTCCCGAACCCCCCGAATAGACCTAACCAGGGAGGCTTAAGAGTGTGATCCCACTATAGTTTGAACACACTCTCCGGTCCCCCTTTTTAATTAAGAGGACCACCACCCCGGTCTGAAAATCCAGGGTAACTGCCCCTGATGTCCATGCATTATTGCAGAGTCGCGTTAGCCAACACAACCCTACAACATCCAGACCATTAAGGAACTCCGGGCAAATCTCATCCATCCCTGGAGCCTTGCCATCGAGGAGCTTTTTTAACCACCTCGGTGACCTCAGCTCCAGAGATTGGAGAACCCGACCCAAAGTCCCTAGGCTCCGCCTCCTCAATGGAAGACGTGCTGGTGGGATTGAGGAGGTCTTCAATGTATTCCGCCCACTGACCCACGACGTCCCGAGTCAAAGTCAGAAGCACACCACCCCCACTATAAACAGTGTTGGTGCTGCACTGCTTTCCCCTCCTGAGACGCCATATGGTGGACCAGAATCTCCTCGAAGCCGTGCGGAAGTCTTTCTCCATGGCCTCTCCGAACTCCTCCCATGCCCGAGTTTTTGCCTCAGCGACCACCCAAGCTGCATGCCGCTTGGACTGCCTGTACCCATCAGCTGCTCCTGGAGTCCCACAGGCCAAGAAGGCCCGATAGGACTCCTTCTTCAGCCTGACAGCATCCCTCACCGCCGGTGTCCACCAGCGGGTTCTAGGGTTGCCGCCATGACAGGCACCAATTACTTTACGGCCACAGCTCTGATAAGCCGCCTCAACAATGGAGGCACAGAACATGGCCCACGCAGACGAAATGTCCCCCACCTCCCCTGGAAGATGTTCGAAGTTCACCCGGAGGTGGGAGTTAAAGCTCCGCCTAACAGGAGACTCCGCCAGACATTCCCAACAGACCCTCACAATACGTTTTGGCCTGCCAGGTCTGACCGGCATCCTCCGCCACCATCGGAGCCAACTCACCACCAGGTAGTGGTCAGTTGACAGCTCCGCCCCTCTCTTCACCCGAGTGTCCAAAACATGCGGCCGCAGATCAGATGAAACGACAACAAAGTCGATCATTGAACTGCGACCTAGGCTGTCCTGGTGTTGTTTGAACATGGTGTTCATTATGGACAATCCATCATGAGCACAGAAGTCCAACAACAGAACATCGCTCTGGTTCAGATCAGGGGGGCCATTCCTCTCAACCACACCCCTCCAGGTCTCACTGTCATTGCCCACGTGAGCGTTGAAGTCCACCAGCAGAACAAGGGAGTCCCCAGCAGGGGCACCCTCCAGTACCCCCTCCAAGGACTTCAAAAAGGGTGGGTAATCCAAACTACTGTTCAGCACATAGCACAAACAACAGTCAGGACCCTTTCCCCCACACATAGGCGGAGGGAGACAACCCTCTCGTTCACCGGGGTAAACCCCAACGTACAGGCACCGAGATGCCCACTCCAAGATGCCCGCCTTTCACTGAGGGCAACTCCAGAGTGAAAGAGTGTCCAACCCCTCTCAAGGAGACTTGTTCCAGAGCCGTGCGTTGAGGTGAGCCCGACTATTTCTAGCCGGAACCTCTCAACCTCACACACCAGCTCAGGCTCCTTCCCTACCAGAGAGGTGACATTCCACGTCCCAACAGCCAGCTTCTGTAGCCGAGGATTAGACCGCCAAGGTCCCCACCTTCGGCCACAACCCATCCCACATTGCACCCCGTTTGGCCCCTCCCATAGCTGGTGAGCCCAGGCTCCATGGGCAAAAGCCCGGCCACCAGGCGCTCGCCAACGTGCCCCACCTCGAGGCCTGGCTCCAGAGTGGGCCCCGGTGACACGCGTCTAGGCGTGAGAACACTGTGTCCAATTCTTTTGCTCATCATAAGCGGTCTTTGGGCTGCACTTTGTCTGGCCCCTCACCTAGGACCTGTCTGCCTTGGGTGACCCTACTAGGGGCATGAAGCCCCAGACAGCATAGCTCCTAGGATCATTGGGACACTCAAACCCCTCCACCACAGTAGGGTGGCAGCCAGGAGGGGATCATCTGAACATGACAACAATAAAAACCAGAGCTGAATGTTCAGTTTGGTTCTGGTTCCTGCTGGATTCTGTCAACAGCCGCCCGGTTCGCTACACAATCAGCATCCTTTAAAAAGTCACATTATTTGAGAATTATTCTCCCTGTTCAACAAGAGTTTTAAACAAGTTACAGACAGAAAGCAGCAACTTAGTCTGAGAGAAATGAAATAAAGATCAACTCAAAGTCATTCAACAGAAAACAATTATCTTTAATATCATCCAGCCTCGACTGAACACTGAGAAAAACTTACTGTTTGTTTTGGTTGAAACAAAGAGGAAAACCCTTCGACATGTTGCTCTTAAAGGACACACAGCTGGATTCAGGTCCAAGTTCAGGTTCAGGTCTGTTCCTGTGAATAAAGGCAGTGTGTTGATGTGAGTGCTGAGCTCTGACATGGAGAAGAGTCATGTAGAGTTAGAGATGGTCATCTCACCTCTGATCTTTGCTCTGGCTCTCATGTTCCCCACACAGAGTGGTTTTAGAGGGAGGGACTCCCTCCTCTCTGTCCTCACACGGATCCATGCTGCTGAATTCACATCCACATCAGCTCTCACACACTTTCTACCTTCACCTGCAGAGGAAACGCAAATCATTCAGTTGCATATTTAACACTGTTTATGCTGAAAGAAGATTGTCTGCTTCTTTGCCGCAGTTTTACAAAACTAAAATGTAGTGTGGTAGTCAACTTCAGCCAACACAGAAACAGCTTAAGTCAGTGAATTTTACAGACACTGAGCTAAAATTTGATGTGTAAATGGGTTAGCATCATTCACAACACACACTCTGAGGGTGACATCATCACATAAGGTAGCACATGACATTGTTTTCAAGGTTTGATTAAAACAACTACAACACCATTATTCCTCAACATAAGATGATCTTAGCTTAAAGGCCTGTCATGAAATCATTTTTATTTACTCCTAATGTGCTGATGTGAGCAGGGCTTCAGTTTCTGCATCAAAATGGCTGGTCTGCCCTCAGAAACTTGAGTTTAGCACTGGATTTTCTGATAACCTTATCTGGTATTTTATTGCCTGAAAGTGTTTGATCCAATACAGTGCCTAAGCATTTAACACAAGATTTATTGGAGAGTGTATGACCATCACAAGTGACATCTAAAGGCTCCTTGACATTAAGCCTTCTCTTAGAGCCAAAAAGAATCAATCCTGTCTTCCCAAAATGAAGACATAGCTTACTGTTACTAAGTCACTCATGGACATCTGTATGCAAGACTTTGCACTCACAGCTTTTAGATTCATGCTCACATAAAAGCAATTCTAATCCGCACAATTTCTCAGACGTAAATGACAGTCGAGTTTTGTGTACAAGAATTTTGTTGTTGTACAAATACGAATGTTAGAATTACACACACATCTTTTTGACAGTTACCTCACTCCATATGAGACTGCCTTTGTCTTGCTCCAGCTTGATCAGTGAGATGGATTAAACATGTACCAGGAGAGTAAGAGTGTATGAAACCTGACTGGAATTTATATATTAGATTGTGATCTATCAGTTACTGATGGAGTTGCTCTTACGCAACTTTTTTAAAACAAAATTTACGTAAAGAAAGTTTAGTTTACGTAGCAGCTTGTGGGCGGCGCCACACCACTGCTGTCTCCTGAAGCTTTCCGATCACTTCAACTGGTTAAAAAAGTGAACAGCTTCATGAAGCCTAGGCGTAAATTCAGACTGAAAGACCTGCTTCAGCCTCACCTGCATCTAATCGCTGCGTCGAGCACCTCCACTCCAGCCTACCAGCATCAGACCGCGCCTCCATCTCAGCCCATCAGCATCCGACCGTGCCTCCAGCTTATCCAATCAGCGAGCAAGCCTTCGTTTAAAAGGACTTCCATCGTGGCCCCATCCGTTCGCCGGCCGAACTTCAGGCCACCTCCACCCCTTCTCCACCTCCAGTTTCCCAGCTCCCTCAAGCTTCCGTCCCCTCTTCGACCTCCACCACCAGTGTCCGGCCCGGGGAAGACGCCTCTAATGCTCAACCTGAGCTTCTCCTGAAAGCGCATTGCTACTGTCGACACTCGCGTCTTCCGCCGAGGTCCGAGCGCCAAATATCATATGTCATTCATGTCAAATAAAACCATTTAATTGCAGCTTCTCTTTGTCGTGAGTCTCTCCAGGTTGAATTGTTATTAATCCAAAATGTGACCGAATTGTGTCATAAGATATTATATCCAGAATAAGATTTGGTCATACAGGATTAAATAGTACTCTTAAAATAATTAATAAACATTGTTGTTGTAGTTTTTGTGATAAATTAGAAACAGTACATGTTTTTTTAGAATGTAATAAATATGTTCAAGAAAGAGATGTGTTAATTAGAAATTTAAGTAAGAATAAAAGTAAATTAGAAATAAGGGAGTTATTTCAGAGATCATCTGGGGATGTAGTATTTAGCAGTATTTTTAATTTTCTAAGAAGAACGGGTGTTATGGGGAGATCATAGTAGTTAAGCGTCTGATCCATACTCCTATCTGGAAGGTGGCGGTAATGCTCCTATAAGTTGTTTGCCAACTGTTGAGGTAAGGATTTTCACCTGCATTCCTCCTCCTTCACCTCACCCGAGTTGGTTGATGGAAAGGGACCGTAAGGAGACAATACCTTAAATTTAAATATTTATTTTACCAAAGGCAGTGAGAAAACACCGGTTATTACAAAGATAGGGTAGACGCCCTGTTTGACATCTTTAACTCACATAATCTGCACTGCAGTGGCTTCAAACATCCTATATGTCAAAGCAACTGGCCTGAAGTTGCTGAAAAAGATAAATGGTAAGAACTCATTTTGTTTACACTTTATATCCACCTAATATCAAAAAAAAGTTCTGAAGCTTATTGGATATATAAACTAAATGACACTTACATGAAATTGAGAGCATATATAAAGTTTTTTCCTGTTATTTATTTATTTATATATATATATATATATATATATATATATATACATATAAGTCATTGGTCCCCTCCCCTCCTTCAGAGGATGTCCCTCTTCTCTGGAGGTCAAAGGGCAACTTCTTCCCCCTTCATGCTTGGCACGTGGCTCAAATCCAGGGCTTCTAACACATACTTCTCTTTCCAGATAAACTAAACAACTACTTGTTAAAGCTTTTTAAATGGTGGCTAAATATAAAATTTTGATAAACACACATCAGATTAAGATATAATAATCAAATGTTAAATAAAGCATGGGATAATAAATACAAGGCCTTCTATTCCACAACATTTAGATTATATGCAGAACTGTTGCTCTTCTTATGATTAAATGCTGTTTAAGTGAAAGCTTGGTTTTGTCTAATTCCACACAACCGCCATAAAAAAGAGAAGAAGAATTGCGTCCCATAAATCCCAGCTGCTCTCCGGCGGCCGCTCTGACGAGCTCAAGCCGCCTTTGGTGGCTCAAACAGCGGGGAAGCAGCGGCTCAGCTCCCCCTACCTCCACAGGCTGATTTAGGCAGAAAAATCTGCCTCCAAGCCATCAGCAAATGAGGCCGAACAGTAAAATCTCCTCTGCGTTAAACCGCTGACCACCAACTAACTCTACTTTTCTTTCTTTCTAGCGGATTCACGCAGAAACAAAATGGAGGACGAACAAACTGACGGCTCTCCTTCAGTCCGTCTGACTTTTTACACCTCCAGCTGAGAGTTTGTCACCGTGAAGCACGAAGCGACACATTTCTGCTGTTCCTGCTCGAACTAAAACACTGACAGACGATTTTAACAAGTCAAACACTGACAAACAGCTTCCAGTACCTTCAGCTGCAGCTCCACACCCAGAAAAATATCTGCGTCACGTCGGAAGTGAAAGTGAAAGTTTAACTTATATTAAAGGGGAGGAGAAAAAAATAACCATCTTCTACAGAAGGTCAGGGCAAAATGCCAGTATTTTTTTCCACTGTAGGCCTAATCTTCTGCCATAAAATTCAAAGTTAAAGAAAAAAATCCTG
This sequence comes from Kryptolebias marmoratus, assembly GCF_001649575.2. Taxonomy (NCBI): domain Eukaryota; kingdom Metazoa; phylum Chordata; class Actinopteri; order Cyprinodontiformes; family Rivulidae; genus Kryptolebias; species Kryptolebias marmoratus. The sequence continues at coordinate 14,206,751 of NC_051452.1, read as the reverse complement.
TAATTCTCACTCTTTCTCAGAATTCTGTCTTTTTTTTCAGAACTTTCATTTTAAAGTCTGAAAAACCTGACTTTAGAAAATTCTTCCACAGCTAAGTGACCTTAGCAAACACAAACATGGCTACAAGTCAGACAGTTTTACAGTTACTGAGCTGTAATCTGGTGTGGTAGTAGCTGAGAGTCATCCTCAACACCTGCTCTGAGAACTAACATATATTGTGAGATCTCACAACATCACTGGAGATCTCACGTCATTTACGAGGTTTGATCCAAACAGCTATAACTCATTCCTTAAAGCAGGGGTATTCAAGAAAACTGTGAGGAGGTCCAGTTCAAAGAAATTTCCTCAAGCAGAGGTCCGCGATATCGTATTTGCAGTATGACAATATCGGAATACATGGTGTTAAAAAAAATAATAATACAGGTTAAAATAATTTCAAAGAAGTTTATTAGCACTGAAACACAGGATAACATTGTGTGGCTGCAGTTTAAATTAAAAATAACTAAATTATGTATTCAAAAATAAAGAAAGTGCTTAAGAAAAAATAGCAGCTTCAGTTTCCTTTTGATTGAACAATCTCAATATTTCTGCTCAACAAAACAACTCTCAAAACACCTGAACTATTTCTCTTACAGATTTCTCTTACATCTGTCTTCCCCCAATTTCCCTTGCTCAGTGTGAGAATTGAGCTTTGGCTTGCCCTGCCAACATTTTAAATCTGGGCTTGAAGGAGGTCAGGGCCATTCTCATGCACATGTGCAGATGCTCATTGGTGAGCTTGGAACGATATTTTGTTTTTATTATGTTCATTGTAGAGAACGCTGCCTCACAGCTGTATGTGGAGCCGAACATGGTCAAGATAAACAGGGCCACTTTTTTCAGATCTGGGAAAGCTGTCTCAGAAACCATCTGGAGCCAGAATGTGGTAGATTCGGTTCTTGCAAACTGCTCTTTCAGGGCCACATCTGCCTGGAGGTCAATCATTTGCATCTGGAGAGGCCCAGTGTTTGCCCACTTGAAGTGATGTGTGACATCATTTGTGAATGCTCTGACATCAGTGATGAGAAATGGATTCTGTATGAAGAGGGTGAGCTCCTCTCCAATGCTGAAGCTATCAAAGCGTTTGCTGAAGTTTTCAATCAACTTGTCAACAAAGTCAACAAAAGAGGAGACATCTCTATGGCCCTGCACCTGTTCTTTCACTTTTGGGAAGTGTGTGTAGTCTCCTTGCAGATCTTCTTTATACACCTGAAGTTTTCGTTGAAATGAGCGGACAGCTGTCATCAGATCACAAATGGAATTGTTCTTTCCCTGCAGCTGCAAATTAAGCCCATTCAGGTGTGACATGATATCAGCCAAAAAAGCTACGATACCCATGTTTTTCTCGTCATTTAGAAAGACAGAAAAGTTGGCTGCTTTCTGACTTTCCAGTTGTTCCAAGAAAGCTGTTACTTCATGTCTAATTGACCAAAATCGCTCTAGCACCCTGCCTTTGCTGAGCCATCTAACATTGTTGTGTAGCAAAAGATCATCAGAGTTTGCATCAACCTCTTTGAGAAATTCCCTGAGCATGCGATGCTGACAAGAAGAAGATGCCCTGAGAAAGTTTATGATTTTCATCATTGTCTTCATCACCTCAGCATACTCATCTGACAGGGTGGAGCAAAGGACAGCCTGATGAATAATGCAGTGGTAAGAGATCAGGTCAGCGTTGTCTTCTTTCAACCTTGCCACAGCTCCCTTTTCTCTCCCTATCATGGCAGGGGCTCCATCAGTGGTTATTGATATCACTTGTTTTGGCTCTATTCCTCGCTTTGCTAGCATTTCCTTAATGGCCAGGTAGATGTCTTTTCCTTTGGTAGTTGTCTGCAGGGGAGTCACACCTAAGAGGTCTTCACAGAACTGATTTTTCTCCCTGTTTAAGAATCTTATGTAAACCAATAGCTGAGCATTGTCAGACACATCAGTAGATTCATCCACAGCCAGGCCAACACACGGTGCCTTACAAATAGCTTCTTCCAGCTGGGACAGTGAATCTTGAGCTAGTATCTCACTTCTCCTTGTGGCTGTGCAGGCTGACAGGGGTATTTTCTCTATTTTGTCACAGAGCTCATCTTTTTCTTTACCATCAAGTAACGCCTCTGCTATTTCAGTCATGCACTCTTTGACAATACTTGCATCTGTAAAGGGCTTTTTGTGTTTCCCTAAAACCCAAGCAACACGGAGGGAACATTCATTAGCACGCTGTTGTGCGCTGAAAGCACGGCTTAATACCCTGGTGGACTGATCATATTGGGCAGTGAGACTTCGAATTTTCTGCGTCCGGAGTTCGGACTTAGGGGGGTATGATTGGTCAAATGCTTTGTGCTTAGTCTCATAGTGACGCTTGACATTGGCACTTTTAATAAGTGCCACGGTTTCGGAGCATATGAGGCACACTGGTTTCGTGCTCGCGGGTGGAAGAATGAACATGTATGCATCAGTCCATTCCGTGTTGAACGCTCGATTTTCGGCATCTACTTTTCTCTTTTTAGAAAGCGCCATAGTGTTTGCACCTCTTCTGACTGTAATTCACGCCCTGTCTTCCTGTATCACCTCCCTGCGTTTCTCGCTTCAATCGCTTTTCGCTCGCCTTTCACCTCCTCTTCCTTATATCACACTGCGTGGATGTCTGTGCCTGGCTACAAACCTCTGCTTCGGTTTGCTCATACAACTCGCTCTGAGTTCAAGCTGGCGATTTGATTCGCTAGTTGAACCACGTGGTTAGTATGACTCGCACGCGATTGGTTTGTAGCTTCCAATTCTTGCTCAGTGAAGTGCTGGTAAAAGCACTTGTGTCAGATAGGAAAAAATAAATGCTCCGGTTTAAAATTAATTCTCCCGTCAAAATTAACAAATATTTTAACAATTTATTCCGGGTCCGGATGGGATGGCATATGGGTCCGTATCCGGACCGAAGTCCGTTGGTTGCGGACCACGGCCTTAAAGAAAGGCCTTTAATTCTTAATGTGTTAGTCAAAGCCACAATAGCTGCCAAAATACAGGATTTTTTTTTTCATATGTTTTATTTGAATCTTTTGGAAATGTGTAGCATTTATGATAAAAAAATTTAAAAACAACTAAATATGCATCCTTCACCACCAGAAGTCTACTGCATGGTTTATAATAAAGAAGCAAAATCAGCGGAGTCATGTTTTGTTGGCAACAATTACAAGTCGTTTGTTTACATTCAAACATTGACAGTTTCACTTAGGACATTAGTCTTGGCGTGTGCCGGGTATTGAATCGGTAAAATAATCCCCGGATGTAAACAGAGTCAGAGGGAGAACGATGGAATCAGAGATGCCAGGTTTAATCTGAACTGTCACCAGAGAACTTCTGATCGCTACATTTCGCTGTAAACAAACGAGAGGAATATTTGCTGTAGTCTATCGCAATCTTTACAAAAACCTAAGTTACATTAACCCTCAAACAACCAATTAATGATGTAAAAACTGGGTTAGAAGCATAAATATTCAAATTGAAAAAACTAAAAATGTGCATATTTTGACAGCTATTATGGCTTTAATTAAAGTCAGAATATCTACCAGTGTTATGAAAACATAGTTGTTTAAGACATCAACACAATGTGATGTTGCATTAACTGAGTTTGATTACTGTCATAGAGATAACTTATAAGTAATATTGTTAGCACAGAAAAAGACCCAGACTGCAAAATTATCTGAATTACATGAAAGTGGATCATGATTTTTCATATTAACGTCCCAGCTGTCAACATTCGAATCCTTCCTTTGAAGTAAAAGCAAAACACAATACGCTTAAAATATTTGTGTCATTTTATTTTATTCTCAGAATTTTGTTAAGTTTGTTAAGTTGACATTAGCTGTAATGCTTAAAAAAGCACATTATGGCTCATAAACAAACTATAACTACAGGTCTTGCTGTCAGTGACCCAACAAATATTTATGTCAGAGGAAACACTTTTTAGTGGCTAGTTTTCACTTCTCCAAGTGGTTTGAACTATTTTTCCTTCTTTAATTTTGATTTATTTATTTTCTTTACATGAAATGCATTCATTAAGTGTTGAACATTAATCCTACAATTCTTTATGTTGACCAGCAGAGGGCAGCATGACATATTTCTCTGCTTGTTTTGCCACAGACTTCACCTTCAACTTTTTGTACAATAGCCTGAGCAAAAATCATATTTTATCTCTCTTGCCTACATGAAGTATGTTTCCCATCAAGTTGACTACTTTTGCTAAAGAATTTTATATATATATATATATATATATGTATATATATATATATATATATATAAAGACTATTTTGTTGATTGGTTTTAAAATTAACACAAAACTCTGGTTCATAATTCAAATAATTACGAAAGCAATCATATATCTGAGTGACGTCTTTATCTATTATGAGGTGGAAAATAGTTTTATTTGAATCCCAGAATAAAAAAAGGTCTAAAATGACTGAGCACTACATGTTAAAAGGCTTCTGGGGGCAGCATTTATCCACAGACTGTACGCAGTGTACCTGAAAGAATAAATTAGAGATGGGAAATAAAATAAATGTCCAATGATCCCAGCTGCAGATTTGGTTCTTATAGCAGTTTGACTCCAGTGTCCTTGCTGGTTTCTTTGCTATTTCATGTAGACTCCCACAGCAGCACTCACACAACTCAACCACAGATCAACTAACCTGACATTTTCCCTTCTCACCTTTCTGACCAGCCTGTAAGACCTTTGTACAGCTGCTGGATAAAGAAGAACCCTTTTGAACTATGGACTCATGGTACATGAAAGAAATCTGGAAATTCCTTGGATTTAGTGTAAAAAAATATATATAAATAAATAAATAAAATTACTTGCCAGATTATACACACACTATACTAAATATGCTGTTTATATTTGAGGAAACAGTTTTATCTCACAGAAAGACAAGAAAAGAAGGAAAGACCCAGCATTACTTGAAGGAATGCATATCACTCACCAAAAAAACATCTAATGTTAACATGTGATATCTCCCATCATCTGTTAGTACTTGGAGGATGTGTTGGGAATGACTGTCAGCTACTACCACACCAGATTTTAGCTCAATATATATAAAGATCACTGAAATGTAGGCATTTGGGACTAGCTTAAATTTGATTAGCTGTGGCAGCCATCTTAAGTTGGGTTGACTCCAAAAGTTAATCAGTTGTAGATGTACATCTAAAATTTATTTACTGAAAGTTAAATTAAAATCGGTTCAGTGGTTCATGAAATATTTTGCTAACAGACAAGCAGGGTTGACTCCCAACAGTTACTGACAAAGTTTTAACCAAAGATGTTGCTGAATGTGTTGTGATTGAAGTATGTGTTGGGGTCTCTGAAAGACTCATTTATCACTTCTGTTGCTTCTTCTTCTCTCTACAGCTGGAGGTGGTGACCTTTGTGAAGGAGCCACTGAAGATGATGGTGTGTTTCTGGGAGAAGATGAGCTGTGTCCTGATGATCCACAGAGGCTGAAGCAGCAGCAGCTTGTATGCAGAGAGACTGACTGGACTGTTTCTGGGAGGTGGAGAGGAGAGGAGAGCCTCTATGGAGCTAAAACTGTCCCATAATTCACAAATGCACAGAACTTGTATTTTTGATGCAAACACAAATATATCTTGATTTACAATCTGCTTCTGGCCTCTGGGCTGCGCTGCATTTGTGTGTGAATTTTGAGACTCCCTTGACGTCTCAATCCACAGATGTCAGGGAATGATCAGCAACCAATCAGGTATCTTACATGTTTCAGCCAATCATCAGAACGCACCGCCACGTGGGACACGTCTCACTTCTAAGCCAATCACACCAAGCCGTCAAACCGTGCGACTGCCGTTACAAACTAAAGAAGAAGAAGTAATAAAAGTAAATTAGTTATTAGGGAATTGTTTCAAAGATCATCTGAGGATATAGTTTTTAGTAGCATTTGTAGTTTTTTAGGAAGAACGGGTATTTTGGGAAGAATATAGTAAATAGTATATCTAACTTCCGGCCGAGTGGACGCTGGCGCGCTTTTGCTGCCGCTGCTCGTCGGCCTTTTCGACTTTTTAACTTTTATTGCTTTTATCTCCGTTTTTTAACTTCGCCGTCAGCTGGCTCCTTTGTGAACATCTACTCGCTATCTCCATTCGATCCAGTATTACTGCACTGTGTTTGTTTGCTGTTGGGTTGTGTTGACTTACCTGTGTAACGCAGGCTAGCCTCGTGGCCTCATCTGACTCCTCTCGATCACNTTATACAGAGAAAAAACACCCTAAGGTGTTTACAAAGTGCAGTCTGTCCTGAAAGTCTGTCTATGAAATGAAGAGTCGTTGATGATGTTGTTTGAAAATAACCTGGAAAGAAAACAGTCCATGAAACGACAATTTCAACTTTCTACATGAAGCATTTTGGAAGATTGTGATGTTTTCAGCAGGAAGAAAAGTTCTGATTGTTGTTCTGTAAACTTACAATCAGACTTCCAGAACAAGAAAATGTTCCTTTAAGAGAAGGAGGCTTTTGTTTTCAGAACTAGAGTCCAAATAAGCAGGTGGGACTGATCCCGTCCTCGCTGAGGGAGACAGTTTATCAGCCAAAAGCTTCAGACAGACAAACTTCCACAAGGTGGGATATGGGGAAAGTGCTCTGCCAGGGTTTTGGACCTGAAGTCCTCCTGACTACAGCTACAGATTCATGTTCCAGAGACAAGAATGTTCCTTCAAATGGGTCTGATTTCAGTCAGATTCTGAAGCTGTGTGTTCAGCTCCACCTCATTCCATTAGAAGATCATTAAAAAGTTGGTTTATTTCAGGAAATCAGCTCAAAAAGTCAAACTTCTATCTTCTATAAATTCATTCCACACAGACTGATATATTCCAAGCCTTTATTTCTGCTCATTTGGATGATTCTGGCTCACAGCTGATGAAAACTGATGTTTTCATTTTCAGAGAAACTGAGTTTGGGGTTTTCATCAGCTGGAAGTCAGAATCCTCAAAATGAGCCAAAATAAAGGGTTGAAAGTAAAGAATGGATGTAGGAGGAGTTTCTGAGTGTCTGAAGGTCACCAGCTGCTCCAGCAGGTTCACCTTTGACCTTTGGATTTTCCTCTAAGTCAGTTATATTTTTCCTCCTGATTTTGCTCTCAGCCTATCAGCTTCCAGCATCATTTCCCTTCTTCCTGTTTCTGATCCTCTGCAGGGTCACGAGGAGACGACTGAATTTATTACTTACTTCACCTCAACTTTCCATCTGAATCTGTTTCTGAACACATTTGACTCAAGAAATGAAAACTAATGTCATGAGTCTTCCCTCAGATTAAGGCCCTTTAACATGATGAAGCATTTCATTGGTCGAACAGCTGAAGTCTGCTTGTGATTGGCTGATTCTAACAGGAAGTCATTATTGTCTCAACCCATGCATCTGTAGAGCATCTCCACCATCAGGTCGACCACGTTGGTTCTGCTAATAGTTTTTTTCCCAACAGCACTTTTTCCTGTCTGGAAACCATCCAGTAAGTCAGGATTCTGCAGAAAACACTGAAAGAGTCTCAGTTCCTCGTCTCCAACATTAAGACTCCAGCAGCTTTTGCTTTACAGGCTTCTTTAGTTGGACTTTTTCATCAAACTAGAGGAGATTTTCACACTTCACTTCTTTTCTCCCAAACAGGGAAAAATTCCCATCATCACAATTCATCTGAAATGAACAAACTTTGCTGCCATTGGTGGAAATATGATCATTCTGTTCTGTTGGACGAGACTGCAGCCGAGTGCTTGTTCACTTTGACAAAGTGAGATGTGGGACATTTTTTGCTCCAAAGCCAGAAGAAAATGACAGGCCTATCACTCTTTAAAGGAACGCATCCAGCCTGTCACATTTCAGCTCCAAGTTTTAAAGGAAGATTTGAAGTTATCTATTAGCACTTGGAGGATGTGTTG
>NC_051452.1:14194837-14197784 GCF_001649575.2 Kryptolebias marmoratus | reverse complement strand
GGAGTTTTTATAACAATGTGCCGGGAATCAGGCGTTCTCCCCCGGTGTACCGAACGTGAAACGCTCGGCCAGCTGACAGCTGGCAAGCGGAGCAGGCATGTCCAAAAGTGTCAAAACAATATTGTAATAAGGTCATGTACTGATGAACCGAGCAGATATTTGAGACTTTCCGAGCCACATTCTCACCTAAAAATGTTGTAAAAAATCATGTTGTGTCACTTAAAGTGTAATATAGCAAAATAATTTGTCGCTCTTCACCTCCATTGCCGCTTTGCTTAAAAGCCTCATTTGGACCTGCAATGAATTATGGGATATGGTGAGCTAGCAGCCGCCCGCTAGCAGTTGCTGCTAGCGCTAGGTGCTGGGTACCGGGAGCGCGCGGAGGACGGCGGTGCGTCCGCCGGCGGCGGTGCGCGGAGAATCATGTCGAGGGGCGCCGCGCGCCCGGCTGCTCTCGGTCCGCACCCGAACCTCGGAACCTCAGCCTCTCTGCGGAGCAACGGCCCCCGCAAAATATTTTGTAAGTAAGTTGGACCTATTAAAAGGATACTGGCAGGTACCACTTACTGGCCGTGCATCAGAGATTTCTGCATTTGTAACACCAGACCAGTTTTTGCAATATACCGTCATGGCATTTGGCATGTGTAACACGCCAGCCACCTTTCAGCGTTTGGTTAACACTGTTCTGTCTGGGTTACCAAACTGCAACGCATATCTTGACGATCTCATTGTGTATACGTCTTCCTGGGAAGAACACATGAATGTCTTAAAAGAAGTGTTCACACGGCTTGCTGATGCATCACTTACACTAAATCTAGCCAAGTGTGACTTTGGAAAGGCAACTGTCACTTACCTAGGTGGAGAAGTCGGCCATGGACGAGTATGTCCTATAGAAGCCAAAGTTAAAACCATCTCTGAGTTTCCCATCCCAAGCACAAGAAAAGCCCTTCGCTGTTTTCTTGGCATGGGTGGTTATTACCGAAACGTCTGCCGAAATTTTTCGACTGTAGTTCATCCTCTCACTACTCACTACTCTACTGAGCCCAAAAGTAGACTATGTATGGACTCATTTATCAGCATGCATTTGAAAATGTAAAATCTCTTTTGTCTCATGCACCTGTCCTCTCTGCTCCAGACATGTCTAAGACTTTCAAGCTTGAGGTAGATGCTAGTGCTGTGGGAGCTGGTGCTGTATTGTTACAGGAAGGTGAGGACGGAGCTGATCATCCCGTCTGTTATTTTTCCCGTAAATTTACAAAAAGTCAGCTCAATTACTCCATCATTGAAAAAGAAACTCTAGCTTTGCTTCTTGCACTTAAACACTTTGAAGTTTACCTAGGATCTAGTCCTGTGCCAATTACAGTGTACACTGACCACAACCCCCTGGTTTTCCTGTCTCGGATGTACAATCACAATCAAAGACTCATGCGGTGGGCCTTAATGGTACAAGATTACCATCTTGATATCAAACATAAGAAGGGCGCAGTCAACTTCTTGGCAGATGCTTTATCAAGAATATAACTTGTATAGTCACCTTGTGGAAGTGTTGGTTCCTAACCTTTTGGTTTAGGTTTTAAGGGGGGAGGTGTTACGGCCGGTGGCCTTGTAGGTTTTCTTTTTCTCTTTTCTGTACATCTGCAGCTCCCTAATCATCAACTGGACTCTACTGGGAATTGAATGCAGCCCTCTTCCTCCAGTGCCACACCCCTGAGGTCTACAGCAGAACTGATTGGCTCCTCAATCAGTCAACTCCACCAATCCCTGCTGAGGCCTCCCTTTTTAATCCTGGACTTCCTGGGAGAAGGCGTGGCTGATTTGAATTGTTTTTTCAGACAGCTTGCCACTTTGTCAGGTGTTAGACCGCTGTGTCTTTGTTAGCTTGTTGTCAGCCGTAATAGCTTTGCAAACTTTTGTCCCCATGGGTTTTTCTGTTGTAACTCCAGTAGAGATTTGTAGTTTGTGTTTTGTTTAACTCTGGTTAACTTGGACTCTATTTTGTTTGGTTAAATTCTTTTGTTTATCACTCTGAATGCTTTGTGGATTCTGTTTTATTTAGTACTTTTGGTTGTAATCCCCTAACTTTAGATTGTAGTTGTTTTGTTACCTGTTATTTTTATTTTTACCAAAACAATAAATCCCTAACTGTCAAACCTGTAACATCTGGGTTGTTTAAATGTTGCTTCCCCTTTCCCTAGCTGAGCTGGGTCGTAACAAACACTGAAAGTCTAATTAATCAAATGATGAAACTTTTGATTAAAATGTATAAAACTTTTAGAATGCGTTTTCAGAAAGTTCATATTCAAACCAGTAATGTCACATGAGTAAGAGTTATTTAGAGAATGCAATGTGGTATATAAGTCGTGTTGAGAAATTTCTGAGAAGGAAAACAATGGTGAAGAACATGGCTGCACTGATAGTATATCAGGAGACGTAAACCCAGAGACTAATTCCTTTACAGAGGACACAAAATAATCATTAAAGGCATTTGCAATCTTCTCACGTTCAGTAATGTGAATACCATCTACATTAATTTGGATTAGATTTGAGTTTTTCTTATTATTGTTTCCTGTTATATTCAGTCCCTCCAGGATTTCACAGGCATTTTTTGTGATCGTTGCGGGCTAAAATGCCTGATTTCGTGGGGCATTTTTTTTTACTGAAATCAATAAAAAACCATTTAATATATAAATCAAAAATACTTACTAGTTTTGTAAGATAATTACCAACAAACATTGACATTCTCAAAAGGTGCTTTTTTTGAGAACTTTGATAGCTTATAAACTGACATTCATGACCATTTCTGGATTGTCCCTCGTCTGCAGCTCTCCTCACATGTTTTGCAGACACAAAGTGTTTGTCAATAGATGACTTGCGTTTATGTTCGATGATTACATTGCAGGATGTGCAAAACAGCTTCCCCCCACTCTCCTGCAGCTGGGTAGGAAAT
>NC_051452.1:14165985-14194317 GCF_001649575.2 Kryptolebias marmoratus | reverse complement strand
CTTACATCTGTAGAGAGATCCAGTTTTGGCTGATTTTGTTAGACATCCAAATTATTCACAACCCAGGGTCCAGTCCAGGAAGCAGAGTTGTAGTCTTACACACCTCTCTGCTGCTTCTCCTCTGTTTCCCACCCAAACCCACATTGAAACAGTGTCAGCTTGCTCATGGCCCAAATAAACTAAACCAAAACTCTTATAAAAAGAAAAAATTATTTTAACAGAACAAAAAATTAAAATCATTAAATGTGGATTACTGAACGTAAGATCTCTCTCCTCTAAGTCTGTTAACAATTTGATAACTGATCATCATATTGATTTATTTTGTCTAACAGAAACCTGGCTACGACAGAAGGATTTTGTTAGAATAAATTAATTCCATCCTGCTAATTATCTAAATTTTCATGTTCTTAGAACAACATGTTGATAGAACTGTATATTATTCATTTTTACAGTTTTTCTCTATTGTTTACTCACAAATATTGGTTCTTGAGACACAATGACCACAACATGTAACTCATGCACCAACCCCCTGAAGTACAAGCACAATTCCTGCTTTACACTGAAAGTGCAGTTCTAAAACACACTTCTTCAAAACACTACACATAATTTTCTGCATTTGGCAAAATTTTCATTAAGAAAATCTCGTTTTCACAAGGAACACACTGTCACAAGTTAGTTGCTCTACTATTCACACTGACTCATCACATGGGCAAACACCTGTCACATCGTTTTATAATCAGCAATCAGAGGTTTAGCATCACAGGGCAACAGGCAGCAGTTGATGCTTTTCATGGCTGGATTCGCCATGCTAGATGATATTTCCCTGCTGCTTGGCCAGGGAAAACATTGCTTGTGACGTGGATGAGGTGAGGTGCTGTGACCAGTCCCAAACAGAAGACAGGATGCAGCGTAGTTTTTTTTACTGTAACTGTATACAACAAATTCTTCTGTTTTGTATGTAGACCACTGTATGTGCAACTTTGTGTTGGTTGGGATGTACAGTGTGTTCATTGTTTTTATAGGAAAAATACAATTTATTTGTTACAGTGTATTTGTCTGTTTTGAGTAAAAAAAAACCAATATTTTACAGTAAAATATTTTACAACACACTTCTGTATGTACTGTCTGTAGTAAGTGTGACACTGAACAAAAAAAGGCCTAAGTCATTCTGATGAATGGAGAGGAAGTGTTTTCCATTGATCATAGTGTTTTACATTAAGCACATCAGTGTTCAACTGGTTCTTATAAATGTTTATTCATATGATGGTTTGTGTGAGTCATCTGAAAACAAAATAGTTTTAAGATGAGATATCATTGTTTTGAATGTAAAGTTCAGTTTTGCAGGAGACTTGAAGGGTTTTGTCTATTGTGTGCATGTTTTCTTGATTTGTGTGTAGCGTTCTGAGAATATGAGGCGTGCATTGAGAAAATGTGTGTACACAATCGAGAAAATCTGTAATATCTTCGTGGGAAGGAACTAGACTTTTCATTGGTGCTGATTTGTGTCCCTCTGCTAGTAAAAACATGAACTGCATGATGCCAGGTTTCTGAACCCAGATGACATGAAGTGATTTTCAATGATTCACATCCTTCAATCTAATTAGTATAAGAGTTTTAATGAATGCTGTTGACCACACTGATACCAACAGTGATGTGTTCAACACTTTAATAGAAGTTTTTGTTCGTTTTTGTCTGTCAGCGACAATTCATCCAATATATCTGGAAGATTAATGGACTAAACTTTTTCAAACGGCACCATTTGATATAGTTCAGGAGAAAATCTTTTGTAATGAGTACCTTTAATGAAATTGCCCAAAAGTAATCATTAGATGAAAATCAACTGATGAACCTTTGGAGCCAGTTTGATTCAAGATGGTCACCACAATATTTGACATAAAAAACCACAAAATTTACCATAATTTTGTCAGATTTTTAGATATTGAGCTAAAATTTGATGTTTTGTAGCTGACAGTCATTTTCAACATATGGGCCATATGCATTCCTTTAAGGAAAGATACTTTCACTGCAAAAATAAGTTACATTTGGGGTTTATAGAAGAAAGTTGATATATGTTAGAGTTTTGTGCAGTTGTTGCATTGGAATCATTTATATTTTCTTCAAAAATCTCCTATCCATCAATCCGTCCATCCATCTTTACCCGCTTTTCCATTCCGGGTTGCGGGGAGCTGGTACCTATCTCCAGCAGTCGCTGTGCGAAAGGCGGAGGACACCCTGGACAGGTCGCAAGTCCATCGCAGGGCCATATAGAGACAAATGAGACAAACAACCAAACAAACAAACGCTCTCACTCACGCCTAGGGACAATTTAAGAGTTACCAACTAACCTAACATGCATGTTTTTGGTCTGTGGGAGGAAACCGGAGTCAAAAATCTCCTAGTTAAAAAATATTATTTCTAAATCTCTGCAGTCCTATTTCCTTACAATTTACAAGGTATTTGTCCAACAGCTCTACAGTAACAAAGGCTGTTAAAGTAACACTTGTAGATCTGAGTCCTGTCTCTTCTTGTGGCTCCTTCCTGGACTCCAGCAGAGGAGCTTCTATATGCTGCAGCTCCTGCTGAGATAGAGGGGGTGGGGGGGCTGTTACCTGTCCAACGGAAATAAGACACAGTTCTCTGATCTGCAGGTGAAGCTGTGGAAAAAGAGATATGAGCCTGTGAGCCTTTGGGAAGCCAGATACAGCTTGATCGGACCATTGCACTGAAGAACTCCACAACCTCACTCATCATCAGGGCCACTGAGGACAAGACTGAACCTCTGTCTGAACTTTTTTATTCACAAAGTGTCCAACTCTTTTCATACAGGTGGCTCTAATTACTTCACCAAAAATCAGTTTTTTTATACAGTAACAACTTAAAACAGAAATTTTGCAAATAGAAAAATCCCACTTACCATCAGTAGGATCATTTTATACAAAGTAAAACATGATATTATCAGACCCTCCAGGATTTTGCGATGTTGCGATCGCAACTATTAACACAAAATCAAGCAAACCCTGCGAAATCGCAACTTTGTCCAAAACACCGCAACTTTACCGCAACTTTACCGCAACTTTAACCCAATATTTATTGTTTCTAAAGTGATTCGCCACCGTTTCTGCGGTCTAGTGTCTTCTTTGTGGTTTTGTGTAGTGTGGAATACAAAATAACCCCAAATAACTCATGAAGAATACATGTGACGTCACATCCTGTTAACATCAGAATGCCGGGAGCATGCAGGAGCAGCGACCGAAGCGAAAATGTGCGCTAATGCTTCACATTTGCCCACAAAGATTTCAGCAAAGGACTGTGCAAAACACTGCAGTGAAGTTAGCTTTAAGTTGGATGTTGGATATTCGCGATCCGCGGAGTTAGCGGCGTCTAGCTCACGGTTGGCCGACATTAGCGTTCCTGTTTCTGGTCAGCCGTGAGCTAGACGCCGCTAACTCCGCTGAGCGCGAATATCCAACATCCAACTTAAAACTAACTTCACTGAGGTCACAAACCAATTTCCTACCCAGCTGCACGAGAGTGGGGGGAAGCTGTTTTGCACATCCTGCAGTGTAATCATCGAACATAAACGCAAGTCATCCATTGACAAACACTTTGTGTCTGCAAAACATGTGAGGAGAGCTGCAGACGAGGAACAATCCAGAAATGGTCATAAATGTCAGTTTATAAGTGTCGAGATAATACTACCTTTACCTCCCCGAGTTGGTTGTTGGGAAAGACCTGGAAACGTTACCTTAAAGTTTACCACATTTATTCAAACACCCTTAGTCAACAATCATACAATAATAAAACCAAACGCATCTGGGAGACAATCAATGGGAATGAGACACAGATCATCTTGTAAACTAGTCAAGCCATCACCCCAGGATTGTCTGAGGGAACAAAGGATGTTCTCTGGTTTTTACAACTTGGGCTCCCCCTCCTCCAGAGGGTGGGTCACTGCCTTCCTTCTCTGGAGGTCAAAGGTCTCTCCTTCCCCCTTCCTTGCTGAAACGTCCATTGCTCACATTCCAGGGTGTTCACCACCTATCTCTCTTTCCAGATAAACTAAACAACTCCTTGTTAAAGCTTTTAAAATGGTGGCTAAATATAAAATGGTGATAAACATTTCCACATAAGCTATCAAAGTTCTCAAATAAAGCACCTTTTGAGAATGTCAGTGTTTGTTGGTAATTATATTACAAAACTAGTAAGTATTTTTGGTTTATATATTAAAAGTTATGTTTTTTTTTTATTTTAGTTAAAACAAAAATTGCAACTTTTAGGAAAATGCCCCGCGAAATCAGGCATTTTAGCCTGCAACAATCACAAAAAATGCCCGCGAAATCCTGGAGGGACTGTATTCTGTAAGATAGACAGTTCAAAGTATCTGCTTCACTAAATCCCAGCTGCTTGTTTCCACAGCCCAGTTCTATGTGAGACAGTAGAGCTGTTCTCAGATCAGTTCCCACTGCAGCACTGAGAGTCATCTCCACTTCTTCTGATTCCTCTGTCAGTCACTGCTGGATAAAGCTCTCCTCTCCTCTCCACCTCCCAGAAACAGTCCAGTCAGAGTCTCTCTGCATACAAGCTGCTGCTGCTTCAGCCTCTGTGGATCATCAGGACACAGCTCATCTTCTCCCAGAAACACACCATCATCTTCAGTGGCTCCATCAGAAAAGTCATCACTTACATCTGTAGAGAGATCCAGTTTTGGCTGATTTTGTTAGACATCCAAATTATTCACAACCCAGGGTCCAGTCCAGGAAGCAGAGTTGTAGTCTTACACACCTCTCTGCTGCTTCTCCTCTGTTTCCCACCCAAACCCACATTGAAACAGTGTCAGCTTGCTCATGGCCCAAATAAACTAAACCAAAACTCTTATAAAAAGAAAAAATTATTTTAACAGAACAAAAAATTAAAATCATTAAATGTGGATTACTGAACGTAAGATCTCTCTCCTCTAAGTCTGTTAACAATTTGATAACTGATCATCATATTGATTTATTTTGTCTAACAGAAACCTGGCTACGACAGAAGGATTTTGTTAGAATAAATTAATTCCATCCTGCTAATTATCTAAATTTTCATGTTCTTAGAACAACATGTTGATAGAACTGTATATTATTCATTTTTACAGTTTTTCTCTATTGTTTACTCACAAATATTGGTTCTTGAGACACAATGACCACAACATGTAACTCATGCACCAACCCCCTGAAGTACAAGCACAATTCCTGCTTTACACTGAAAGTGCAGTTCTAAAACACACTTCTTCAAAACACTACACATAATTTTCTGCATTTGGCAAAATTTTCATTAAGAAAATCTCGTTTTCACAAGGAACACACTGTCACAAGTTAGTTGCTCTACTATTCACACTGACTCATCACATGGGCAAACACCTGTCACATCGTTTTATAATCAGCAATCAGAGGTTTAGCATCACAGGGCAACAGGCAGCAGTTGATGCTTTTCATGGCTGGATTCGCCATGCTAGATGATATTTCCCTGCTGCTTGGCCAGGGAAAACATTGCTTGTGACGTGGATGAGGTGAGGTGCTGTGACCAGTCCCAAACAGAAGACAGGATGCAGCGTAGTTTTTTTTACTGTAACTGTATACAACAAATTCTTCTGTTTTGTATGTAGACCACTGTATGTGCAACTTTGTGTTGGTTGGGATGTACAGTGTGTTCATTGTTTTTATAGGAAAAATACAATTTATTTGTTACAGTGTATTTGTCTGTTTTGAGTAAAAAAAAACCAATATTTTACAGTAAAATATTTTACAACACACTTCTGTATGTACTGTCTGTAGTAAGTGTGACACTGAACAAAAAAAGGCCTAAGTCATTCTGATGAATGGAGAGGAAGTGTTTTCCATTGATCATAGTGTTTTACATTAAGCACATCAGTGTTCAACTGGTTCTTATAAATGTTTATTCATATGATGGTTTGTGTGAGTCATCTGAAAACAAAATAGTTTTAAGATGAGATAGCATTGTTTTGAATGTAAAGTTTAGTTTTGCAGGAGAATTGAAGGGTTTTGTCTATTGTGTGTGTGTTTTCTTGATTTGTGTGTAGAGTTCTGAGAATATGAAGCATGCTTTCAGAAAATGTATCCCTATCTACGTAGTGATTACTTCATGAAATTCTTCATAAATAAAGTTGTTTTAATTAGAGAGAAAATTCACATCATACTTCCTACTATTGCCTCTGATTCCCTGTCAGATGAGGCAGATTTAGAAGTGCCACAAGATTTCATTTGTGTTTGTCCTGTTGAGCTTTCCGAATAGAAAAAAAATAATACCTTCATCCAAACCATCAACATGTCTGCTGGAGCCCATCCCAACCAGACTGTACAAAAAAGTATTTCCCTAATTTATATACCCCTTTTTGGATCTGCTCAGTTTGTCTCTAATGAATGGTTATATACCACAGAGCTTTAATGTTGCTGTAATAAACCTTTACTTAAGAAACCCAATTTTGATTCAGGAGTTCTGGCCAATTACAGACCTATATCTAAGCTCCCATTCCTCTCAAAAATTATTGAGAAAATAGATGCAAATAAACTGTGTGAACATTTGGATAGACATAATCTGTTTGAGGAGTTTCAGTCAGGGTTTAGGGCTCATCATAGCACAGAAACAGCAGTGCTGAAAGTTACTTATGATATCTTCATGGCCTCAGACAGTGGACTTGTGTCCATACTTGTTTCAGTGCTGCATTTCATACAATTAATCATAATATTATACACAAAGGACGGAACATGATATTGGAATTACAGGAACAGCTCTAAAATGGTTTGAATCATATTTATTTGATAGATTCCAGTTTGTTAATGTTAATTATGAATCTTCTTCATACACCAAAGTTTCTTGTGGTTCAGTGCTTGGACCTATACTCTTTACTCTATACTTCCATTAGATAAAATTAGTAGACAGCATAGGATAAATTTTCATTGCTATGCTAATGATACTAAGTTATATTTATCTATAAAACCTGATGAATCAAATCCATTACTTAGATTACAAACATGTCTTAAAGACATAAAAACCTGAATGATTCTTGACTTTCTGCTTTTAAACTCAGACAAGATAGTGGTAGTGGTGTCTGGACCTGAGCATCTTAGGAACACAATTTGCAGCCTTTCAGTTCCTCTGCATGGTTTAATTTGGCCTCCAGTTCCAATGTAAAGAACCTTGGTGTTATTTTTGATCAGGATATGTCTCTAACCTTCACAATAAAATGTTGGCTGTTAGTGGGCCTTCTTTTGGTACCTCTTAGTTTATTATTATTCTTGTTATTACCATATTCATATTGGCTGTTAGCAGGCCTTTTTTGGTACCTCTTAGTATTGTACTGCATTGATGTTTTTATTTCTATCGGTTTAGTTTATATTTTGGATATTGTTAGCCTGATTGTTGTTTAGTTTAGTTTTCTCTCTTGTATTTTGTCTGTAACTTTGTCTGTAATTGTGTTCTTGTGTTGTAAAGCACTTTGAGTTGCCTTGTTGCTGAAAAGTGCTATATAAATAAATTTCACTTCACTTCACTAAAAATGTCACCAGGTCTTATTTCCTCCACCTGCATAATATCACTAAAATTGGAAACATCTTGTCTCAAAATGATGCAGATAAATTGGTTCATGCATTTATCACATCTAGGCTGGACTATTGCAATTCTTTATTATCTCGGTGTCCAAAAGACTCTTTAAAAAAGTCTTCAGTTGATCCAAAATGCTGCTGCTAGAGTTCTGATGAGAGTTAGGCGAACAGATCACAACCCAATTCAAGATGGCCTCCACAACTAATCAAACTTAGGCTACAAAAAATGCTTGTACCTCAGTGAATTTCATATATATTGAGCTAAAAGTTGGTGTGGTAGTACCTGAGAGACATTCACAACACATCCTCCAAGTACTAACAGATCAGGTGAGATATCACATGATCACATTAGATGTTATTTTGGTGAGTGATATGCATTCCGTCAAGTAATGCTGGGTCTTTCCTTCTTTTCTTGTTTTTCTGTGTGATCCTGAAACCAGTCCCTGTTCTCGTCTCAGAGATTCATTCAGAAATACAGCTACTGAGAAGCTGCAGGTTTACAGGAAACACTGGATCTTTGCTTTGAGAAGAACTGGGTTTAGTCAAATTCTGCTGAAAGCAGCAGGAACAATTCCAACTTTCTACTGACCTCAGAGTCCGTAGGCTGTAGGCAGGACTCTTTACAAGATCCAACAGCTGCTGAACATCTGGATCCTGAAGGTCGTTCCAGCCTAGGTCCAGTTCTTGGAGATGGGAGGGGTTGGATTTTAGAGCTGAGCCCAGAGAAGAACAGCTGATCTCTGACAAACTGCAGCTGATCAAACTGAATACAGTATCAAACATGTAAGTTTAGAAAACAAAACAAGACTTTTAAAGACTCTGAACTCTGAGAAAAATTAATCAAAACGAAAAATTGTTTTAACTTGTTTCAATCTAAACTATTTAAATATTGAAGTTTAATCTGTAATAATAAATGACTGTCAGTTTTAGCTCTGCTTTTATTGTGAAAGTCATGACTTTAACTAAATTGCTTACTTTTCTTGAAAACTAATTACCATATTTGCCGCACTATAGGACGCACTAGATTATAAAACGCACTGTAAATCAATGGTCCATTTTGGAACTTTTGTCATATATAAAGTGCACCGGACTATAAGGCACACCCTCGTGCATCTCTCAATTTTTGTAACTTCATGCAGACCGCACGGACCACTCTCCATTCAAAATGGATGATTTCGGTGCTCTGGTGGAGCTGCTTCGCCTGTATCAGCATTTATATGATTCCTCTATGAGAGATCACAAAGATAATCAAATAGTTCAAAACTCACGGAAGAATACTGCACCGATGTAAGCGTCAAGTATTAACGCCTACACTGCTCGCTCAGGTTCGTGCGCCATGCATGTGACACTACAAAGTGTGACTAACTGAGCCTTAATGCTACAAGCAGTGCGGCTTTGTAGTTTACCAAAGTCGTACTAAAATATTACGACTTCTTACATATATAAGGCGCTACGAAATATAAGGCCCACTGTCGTTTTTTTTTTTTTTAGAAAATTGAAGGCTTTTAAGTGTGCCTTATAGTCCGAAAAATACAGTAAAAAAAAAAAAAAAAGTATGCCCCAGAGATTCAAATTGAATAGTTTTTAATGTTATTCAAAGTCTTAAACTTTGAAGAATGCACCAAGGAAACCCAGTTGAAAATAACATTAAACTCAATCTAATGTGATATTGTGATAGCTTCAATGATCTGTTGACACTTAGAGCAGTGGTGCCCAATCCTGGTACTGGAGGGCTCTCCTGGAGGTTTTAGTTATTTTCCTGCTCTTTAAGTTCTGCATTCACCTGGTGATATATTCATTCATTCAAATCAGATATGGAAAAGCACAGAATCACTCAAACTATATTTTGGGGATTAGTCTCAATTACTACCAATCCAACATGTTCACTTAATACCTATAAAACACAGAAAAACATTTTTGCTTAGCCTTCAGTTGCAGGTGATAAACATGTCTGACCTCAGAGTCTTCAGTCTACATTGTGGACTCTCCAGAAAACCACACAGCTGCTTCACTCCTGAATCCTGCAGGTTGTTGTTGGTCAGGTTCAGTTCTCTCAGATGGGAGGGGTTGGATTTCAGAGCTGAGCTCAGAAAAGAACAGCTGATCTCCGATAAACTGCAGGTCCTCAATCTGAATAAAGCATAAAACATGTAAGTTTAGAAAACAAAACAAGACTTTTAAAGACTCGGATCTCTGAAAAAACATTGATCCAACTGAAAGCTGTTTTACAAACTAAACCGTTTTAATTATAATGTCTCGCTGGATATACAGTGGATTCCTGGCAGGAGTGGAAGACTGTGTACCTACCGACGTGGAGGTTCCTTGTGCTGAAAAGTGCTATATAAATAAATGTACCTACCTACCTACCTGGTGTTAATTTAGGGAAAATATTTCTTCTTTTGGTACCTCTTAGTTTATTATTATTCTTGTTATTACCATATTCATATTGGCTGTTAGCAGGCCTTTTTTGGTACCTCTTAGTATTGTACTGCATTGATGTTTTTATTTCTATCGGTTTAGTTCATATTTTGGATATTGTTAGCCTGATTGTTGTTTAGTTTAGTTTTCTCTCTTGTATTTTGTCTGTAACTTTTTCTGTAATTGTGTTCTTGTGTTGTAAAGCACTTTGAGTCGCCTTGTGCTGAAAAGTGCTATATAAATAAATGTACCTACCTACCTACCTGGTGTTAATTTAGGGAAAATAGTGAAATAAGGAAAACAGTCAGAGCTTTGGTTAAACTCCACTGTGTCGTCTTTGTGGGATTCAAACTCCTCACTCCAGCTTCAACCTAAACCTCAGCCTCAAACATCCTCCTGAGGGTCGTTCACCAGCCTACTGAGCAGCTGCCTGCTGGACCAGCCTGGAACTGGCCCAAAGGTTCTGCTCAGCTCCCGCTAACTGAAAGGGGTCCTGGAGATGAGATCTTGTGGGCCTTTTCACCAACCTGCCCAAACTACCATCTGGTACCGAAAGTAGCAGCTAATCAAGGTGCCTCTTGGTAGGAAAAATCCTGAACCTTCTGCTGGTTTACTTTTGGTGAAAGCTATGAGTTTCGGTCTCTAAGTCATTAATATCTCACTCAGGTGGTCAAATCCATAGTAATAATCGTCACTTTCATTACCTAAAGTTACTTTTTCAAACCCCATTTGCCTCACATTTTTAACTTCTTTGCTTTAATTTAGACTTTAATTAGACTTTTCTTTCTTTCTTTTTTACCTTTATTTCACCAGGAAAAAAAATCCTATTGAGATTAAAAATCTTTTTTACAGGAGAATCCTGGCCAAGACTGGCAGCAGCACACACAGGTTACAAAACATTCACAACATAAACAAAAAATTTAACATTGAAATAGATAAAATAATTATAAGATTCCTCAATGAAAAGATTTACAGACATATGATTCAGTAAGAATCAATTAAAACCATTTAGTGACAACAGCTCCTTTAGGTTCATGTATTTCTGCAACTGGTTCCAATTTCTTTCCAAGTTCAGTTCGGATTTTAGGCACCAAAAGTAAAAATACTTTCTCCTAACAAAGAGAATATCCACCAGTGGACTTTCTCTTTATAAAGGCCAACAAATATGAAGGAAGAAGTCCTAGTATGGCCTTATAAATAAAAATATGCCAATGGCGGAGTCTACAAGTGGCCAAGGATGTCCATCCATCCTGGTTGTGTAATGTGCAATAATGTGTAAAACCTTTTAAATCGGTAATAAAACCTTAAAACACCATGATAAACAGTGTCCAGCAAATAAAGACATTTAAAAGGAGCATGCATGTATAAAATATGACCATAGGCCAGTACAGACATAAAAGTAGCATCAACCAGATGCTTTCTAGCCTGAAAAGATAAACATGATCTGATCCTGAAATAAAATCCCAATCTTAATTTCAGCTTCTTCACCAGCTGTTGAATGTGGAAAGTAAAAGGCAAATAATCATCTACTACAATCCTAAATATTTGTACTGTGATACTTTTTTCAATTTTCAGACCTTCAGCTGTACTAATGACTGGAAGATCCTTACCTTCCATATTGTTAAACAGCATCACTTTCGATTTATCAGCGTTTAAAACAAGCTTAAGGTGACAAAGATTTGTCTTAAAACATTAAAAGCTGACTGTAGCTGATTAAAAGCACTGTTAGGTTAAAAACCTGAACAATATGAAACAGTATCATCAGCATAAAAATGAAATTTTGCATGAGACACATTTAGAGTAAGACTGTTCATGTATATAATAAACAAAAGCGGCCCCAACATAGAGCCCATTTAGTATATGGAGAGAAGAGGAAGCTACTTGAACACACTGAGATCTGTTGGTCAGACAGTTGTTAAACCAAAGAAGCGATTGTTCAGACAAACCAATAGTGTGAAGCCTCTGTAATAAAACCTCATGATCGACTGAGTCAAATGCTTTGGAGAAATCGATAAAAACGGCTGCAAAGTGTTGCTTATTATCCAAAAAAAAATCTATAAAATCATTAACCACTTTTAGCGCTGATGTAGTGGTACTATGTATTTTCCTAAAACCAGACTGAGAATCTCATAGAATATCATTTAATATTAAAAAGTCCTTCAGTTGTTCACTGACCAAGGTCTCCAAGACCTTGCACAGTACAGACAGTTTGTACTCTTTCAGTCCAACCTTTATGCCAATTCATCCCCTCATTCAATATTTTGGTACCAAATTAAAATATTCAATATTCTTCTTAACCTGCCATAAATTGTACTATATTTGTTTGTTCAATAAACATCACATAAAAAGTGCAAAACAATTATTCAGTGGTGTGTGTGTGTGTTTTGATATAATTATGATTTTAATCTGAAGTGATGAACTCATGCTATAGGATAATTGAATTTCTAAACTGATAACCAAAAATTCTAGATTTATGTAATAATTTTTCTTTCTTTCTCTCTCTCTCAAAAAAAAAATCCAATAGTACAAGGCAATTTTTTTAAAACACAGATGCTGTGTTAATCAGCATTAATCAGCACTTGTAATAAATTCAGGCATTAGTCTCAATTACTACCAAAACAAAGGTTTTTTCTTAATCCCTGTAAGACTGACTGAGTTATAGGACTTTCTGTGTTTCCTAAGATTGTTTTGCTGTGGCAACAATCTGGAAACAGGTTGAATCCACAAGTTAAACAGTTGCAGTTGTACAACCAGTGATTATTTCCTGAAAGTTCCAATTAATTTCATTTGGTGATTTGTAAAAGACAAACAAATACACAAACTCACACAAAAAACAATATTGCTTTGCCTTCAGTGGCAGGTGATAAACATGTCTGACCTCAGAGTCTCCAGTCTACATTGTGGACTCTCCAGAACACCACACAGCTGCTTCACTCCTGAATCCTGCAGGTTGTTCTGAGTCAGGTCCAGGTCTCTCAGATGGGAGGGGTTAAATTTCAGAGCAGAGATCAGAGAAGAACAGCCGATCTCTGACAAACTGCATCTCAACAATCTGAATAAAG
The DNA here is from genome assembly GCF_001649575.2 of Kryptolebias marmoratus. Classification (NCBI taxonomy): domain Eukaryota; kingdom Metazoa; phylum Chordata; class Actinopteri; order Cyprinodontiformes; family Rivulidae; genus Kryptolebias; species Kryptolebias marmoratus. Next base: position 14,181,239 of record NC_051452.1, on the reverse strand, counting down.
GATAAAACATGTAAGTTTAGAAAACAAAACAAGACTTTTAAAGACTCTGATCTCCGTAATAATAAAGAATAACTGTTAGTTTCAGCTCTGCTTTTATTGTGAAAGTCATGATTTTAACTATGAGGTGAAAATCAAGTGTGTCAGAGTTTCCAAGTAAATGAGCCAATGTTTAATATTTGATGTTGAATTAAAGCCCAGAAGAAGAAAGCAGAGTTTCTCCTGAAGCTCCTCAGTGTGGATCAGTATAATATCAGCCTTATGTCAGCACTTTAGTGTCACCACAACTTTCACATCAGATTCATCTCAGCACAGAACTAAAGAAAGGCCCAGCATTCCTTGAAGGAATGCACATCGCCCGCCGCCTTTCATGTCAGAGTTTTAGTCTAAGATCATCTTATGAGGAGAAATGATGGAGTTGGAGATGATTATATATAGAAATCACATTTTGTGTGATCTGGAGCTCCAGTGGATCCAACTGGTACTTGTCTGATGTATGCAGTGCAGACTAGCAGTATGGAGAAAAACTGCTCTTATTTCAGTAATTAAAATATAAAGTCAAACAATTATGTACTGACTAAAATAATGACATAGATGAACTTTTCTTAATGGATGAGGTTGACTATGTTGAATAATCATGGCAGCCCTGGCCAAAATCAGATTAGCGTGGCAGCCATCTTGAATCAGGTGACTCCAAGATTTAATCAGTTGTAGATGTACATCCTCTGATTATTTTTAATGAGGAAATCTGTTCAGTGATTCATGAGATATTTTGGTAACTACAAACATAAACATAAACACATATGCATCAACACACATCACACAAGCATAACTCTCACAGACACAGGATGTCATCAGCCAAAAAAAGGGTACAAAAATCCATAACTACAATAAAATAACCGTATCAGTGTTGGAGAAAAGCTCTGTTTAGAGACATCCAGTGGCTGCTGTGATTAATAATTACAGAGCAAATCCATAATTTTCCTGAAACGATCAAAAAATCTTTCACAGAGGAGATGATAGGATGGCAGAAAAAGTTAGTCTTGTCACAGGAGCAACTGAAGTTAGTTTTTGATTCCACCAGTCAAGTAAAGGGCTGTTTCACACAAACTATGAGATTTGGACCTTTGATACACTCTGGCTCAAAGTCAAACTTGATCTAAAGTATTCAACATTGAAGATAAATACATTAAAACACATTTTGTGATTTATGAATTCTATATTTTATTTCTAGAAGTTAAAAAGAGACAAATATTTTGGCATTTAGACCAGCTCAGGTCAGGTCCAGTTCAAGCTTGGACTAACCCTATCCTCCACTAAAACCTTTAACACAGGTTGTGATCTGTGAAATCTTTATTCTTTTTAGAGAAAATGCAAATAAATAAATAGTTATTTTTGGTTTTTGTTTGCATCTGTTCAAAAACTACAACACTTAGATTGTTGACTTATTTCTTGTTGATGTTTTATATTTTGTTATTGCCTTCAGAAAAGGCAGTAACATTTTTGCTCCTATCTATGATTGCATTTTTTTATCTTTAGCATTAGCAAAATACCAGATGTATGTTACTGAAACTTTCAGAAAACAATAATTTTATGTATATCTACAACTGATCATCTTTTAGATGCAACCCAATTCAAGATGGCCGCCACAGCAAACTGACCTTAGAAACCACAAAAAGGACTTTAACTCAGCCAGTTTTACACAAATGGAGTGAATAAGTGATGTTAGTATTAGCTGAGAGTCATCCTCAACACATTGTGATACATATTTGCTTAAAACTTTGGCATTCACTGTTAGAGTCCACTCTGTCTGTCTGTTAGCAAAATATCTCAAGATTTTAACAAAACTCTCAGAAATTAATCACTGGATGTACACCTACAACTCATTAACATCTCTAGTCCTCCCAGTTCAGAATGGTTGTCACAGCTAATCTACCTTACTCAACACAAAAACAGCTATAACTCAGTCAGGTTTACAGATATTGAGCTGAATTTGGTGTGGTAGTAGCTGACAGTCATTCACAACACATACTCTGACCGCTAACAGATCACGTTAGATTTCATATGAGATCACGCACAACATCATTTACTATGTTTGACTAAAACAGTTACAACTCCATCTTTTCTCATCAGAAGATGATCTTACTTTAAAATTCTGACATGAAAAGTGGTGGGTGATATGCATTCCTTTAAGGAATGCTGGGCCTTTAATAAGGTAGTTTTTCTGGAGGAGGGTGTTGGTGTTTGGGTGGGAGAAAGACTATTTTTACTACTTTGACACATTTCAAGACCAACACTTAGACTGGAATCTGGATCAGACAGACATTGGACCCTCTTCAGAACAGTCTTCCTATCAGATGTGAGCATTGAAATCCTCTTTTTTTAACTTTTACTAACACAGATTTCATAAATCACAAACTGTGTTTTTGTTCCTTTTTTCATTGTAGAATGATTTACTATTCACTGAAATCTATTCAGTGGTTCATGGGATTATTTGTTATCAGATAAACAGGATTAAACTTCACAGTTATTGTCAAAGTTCTAAGCAAAGATGTTGTACAATGTGTAGTTCTCAGATAAATTGTAAGAGAAGATATCCAAGTACTACTACACCAAATTTTAAGTCAACATATATAACATTTACAGAGTTATAGGTTAGGCAATTATGATTCGCTGTGGTGGCCATCTTTAATCAAGCTGACCCAAACAGCTAACCGTTTATTGATGTCAAACTACTAATTACCTTCTGAGAGTTTCATTAAGGTGTTTTGAGTGATTCATGAGATAGTTTACTAACAGTATAGACAACCCCCAACCCACCTCACACACATACAGGTGAGCAATACACATGTCAGACCTCAGAGTCTCCAGTCGACATTGTGGACTCTCCAGAAAACCACACAGCTGCTTCACTCCTGAATCCTGCAGGTTGTTCTGACTCAGGTCCAGATGTCTCAGATGGGAGGGGTTGGACTTCAGAGCTGAGCCCAGAGAAGAACAGCTGATCTCTGACAAGCCGCACCGACACAAACTGAATAAAGAATAAAACAGTTAAATAAAATCATTTCTAATCCCTTCAGATGTGTTCTGGTTTCCATGTGCGGCTCAACATTAACATGTATTCATCTCCATGACAACAGTCATGTATCATATAAAACCAGCTGTGAATCCAGCTGTTCACACTGAAAGTGAACGCTCTGTTCCTGACACAAATACACTCATGAGTTCAGCTGACACTAATATGAAGCTTCAGCAGTCTGACACCAATTCTGTCTGCTTCTTCCAAAGTTACACAAACTGAGAACAACATCCCTCTGACATTTGGACTTCAGGTTAGAACTTTGGAGAAACATGATCAGATTTATTCACAGACATTTGGAAACATTGAAATATCTTTGGTTTTGTGTTCATATAAATTCAAAATATCAATGTACTAAAAAGGTAAAACTCAAATAAATAATTTAAACTAAGTTTAGTGAAAACAATTTGTAATTTAAATCACTTTAGCTTCTCCAGTCTACAGTTTTGACTCTCCAGTCCAGCAGACAGAATTTTCACTCCTGAATCCTGCAGGTCATTGAAGCTCAGGTCCAGTTCTGACAGATGGGAGGGGTTGGACTTCAGAGCTGAGGCCACCACTTCACAGTGAGTCTCTGAGAGTCCACACCTAGAGAGTCTGTCAGGACACATAAAAAAAGAAAATTATTTCTTCAGGATACATAATTCGTATTTAGATGTGAAGAGAAACCAGTTAAACTCTTCCTGTTGGACTTTTTTCCTTCACTTCAATAGTTTAGTTCATCTTCTCTGTTGGATCGGATGAAATATTTCTCATCAGTGTCTCTCGTAGCTGCAGCTTTGTTTTGCTGTAATTGGGAGGTGAGGGGAGGCTCCTTGTTGATTCTTGGCTTCATTGTTTTCTGCAGGAACCAAAGCTGCTTGGTTTGATTCCAGTCATGTCTCTCTCTGTCCTCTTTCCTGTTTATTAAACTATCAGAGTCCAGTAAAGACTGATGAGTCTGACATGAGACATCAGGAACTGGAGGAGTTTTTCCTCTAGGACATCAGCTGGGTGGAACATGTTGGAAATAATGGGACTGGTTTTTATGCAGGAACACAAATAATGTTGCTATATATCAAATCTCTTTAATTATAACTGTCATTTAGCTACTTTGTTCATTGAAATTAATGTCTAGGAAATAGGAAACCACTCCTATAAAACACACAAAACTATTACTTTGTTACTGAGTTATGGGTTAATAAATAATAATAATAAGCACAATGATGATATTAACAACTGGTAAAGTTTAAAAAACTTTGGAGTTCTGATCCGCAGATGAAGTCACTGATGTGCAACATTAAATTTGTTCTTTCCATTTTCAGTTGGCAATCAAAAATCAAATAATGAAAAACTGAAAAAGGCCACCTAAACCTGACCAATGAAATATTAAAATCAAATTCTGTCCTGCTGCCTGTTTTTACATTTCATGTTTTCGATCTCAGCCTAAAAGTGAAGTTTGAAAAACCAGGCGTTTTTTTGTTTTTGCTGTTATAATAAAAAACAATAACCTGTTTATTTTTCATTATTTGATTTTTGATAGTCAATTGAAAATGGAAAGAATGAATGATACACGGATTCAGAAATATTGATTATGGACTTCAACACACGCATGTGGCATCAGCAATTTCATCAACGGTTAATTTTGAGTCAACAGTTAATTTTCCATCTGTTGTGTTTGACATTTTTTATAAGTTAAGAATGCAGATAAGTTGATAAAAGTTAAGACCTGCATCTGTTTAAACTATTAATATATGGAAACATTCAGCTCATTTAGGAGATGGGTGCCGGGACTTTTTCTTTGTGTAACTTTTAAACCATTTTTTTCTTTGTTTTTGTCTTTTTACTTTCAGCTACACTGTTGCTACGGTAATTTTCTTTTTTCTGCTACATTTAGCTACCGTTCTGCTATATTTAATGCTTGGCTAGCATTTGGCTAATTTTAACATTTAACTAGCAATTTGCTGCTTTTAGATTTTAGTTACCTTTTTGTTACATTTAGCTATGCTGTTGCAATTTTAGCATTAAATAGACTTTAGTTTTTATTAATAACCTTTAGTTACTTTTAGCCAGAGTTTAGCTACCTTTTTGTTAATTTAGCTTTTGACTAACCTTTTGTTACTTTTAAAAATATTTTGCTGATTTTAGCTGGAGTTTATCTCAGCTGTTGATACTTTTAGCTTCTAGCTACAGTTTTGCTATTTAGCCGTGACAGCAGATTTATTGTCCATCTTTTAGCTAGCTTTTTGCTATTGTGTATGTGCATTTTCTCGCATTTACCGTTAAGATAGTATTTTGTTACTTGTAGCTAGTCTTTTGCTTCTTTTAGCTTTAACAGTTTAGTTTTAGGTTCTTCAGCAAAGTTATTCAGCGTTCACACATATTTTAAAAGTAAATACAGTTTCTCTAGTGTTGTTATGATTTTCTTTTATGAACAAACAAGGCCAGGTAAATAAAATCATGTTTGTGTTTTTAAATGTTTTAAATCAGTTTCTGTGTATTTCACTTTTAAACATTACACATTAATAAGATTTTAATCTAGGTATAAATATTTATTTCAAAAGGTTTTAGGAAACTAACTAATAACCTGTAGAATTTTTATTTTAGTGAATTAAATATTTAATCAACTTAATTTCTCCACATTTTTAAATCTGTCAATAATTCCTCGGAGAAAAACGAGTAGCTGAGTAGTATCTTTAATATTCTTGTTCTAATCAGCATGATGGAAAAATATGTGAAGCTGGCAGCTCTTTTTGGCAATTCAGCAAACCAGGTTGACATTTTCAAACCTAACTTTATTGTCAGGACACAGTATGTTACCTGTCTGAATCAGACTATTAAGAAATCATCATCAGAGAATGGCTTGCTCGGTTTAGAGCTTGTACAACAGCCAGTAACTAACTTCTGTCACCAAAACTTGAATTGAAGACTGCTTTGTAAAAGTATTTTGACTGGCAAGTAAGCAGGAAGACAGTCTCAGAGTTTTACTTTCTCTTTTAGCTGATGACCAGTTTCCTGCACAGTTAGTATGTTTGCCTGACAAATGTCTCTTGATGTTATATGTTTTGAAGACAGTGACAGTCTTGTTGAAATACAAAGCAGTAATTTTTACAATGGGTGTAAACTGGGAAGCTGCTACACAGCCATGTTATACCATGTCACAAATTTTCTGGTGAGTTCCGGATAAAACACTGAAACTTTCAGCAGGTTATGTGCCCAGAGAGCTGCTAAAAAGCTCTGGGTTAAACAGAAAGTATTTGCTATCAGCGTGGAGCATGCTAAAAGTACATTTTGGGAGATATGTTTGCAAAACAAACTGTTCCTAAAAAAATAATATTTCAGATGTGAAATTAAAGAAAAGGAAAGCTTAAATGAACATTTAAATTGAATGAAGGAACTGACTTTTAACACTCCTGGGTTGTTTGCCACCAAGCTATACTACAAAGTGTCACTGGGCTAGAAACAAATATGGACATTTTTTCACTGCAGTTTGTTCAGCAATCAATAATAAATGAAGAGCAAGTGCTAATGACGACTACAGTGCTGCTGCATGGGTGCATCAGCCATGTCAACACCAGTTCACAGAGAAATGCAGGATAATTCAAAGACAGTGAGAGCTGAAAGATCCAGCTTGTAGAGATGTTACAAGTCTGAGAAAGGACACAAAGTGTGACTGTCCAAGCCAGAAAAAGTAAATCGAAACCACAAAGCTAAAAGTGTGATCTCTGAAAATGCAGAAAACTAATTTGAGAGTGCCTTTGTTACTAAAAATGCAAATCCAATTGAAGGGCCGAAACAAGTCGAGTCGTTGGTTGTGGAGCATCAAAACACATGTAAAAAAAAAAATTCTCAGGACTGCCAGCAGTTCTCAAAACCACAGTATGTGAAGTGGGATGATGGCAGGGTAGTTTACACCTGAAGATTTGGCAATGTTAAAATGAACATGACCTTCATAGTCAGTGATGTAAAACCTGCCACTCTGTATGCCATGCTGTATGTTCCAAAGTTGTCCGGAAATCATTTCTCAGTGGGAGCTTCTACAAGAAAATAAAATGTGCTGCAGTTCAAAAGTCCCATTGCCCTATACATGGTAAAGCTGGAACTCTTTCAGGAATGGGAATAAAAAGATCTGATGGTCTGTATTAGTTAATGTCAAAGGAGCTTTACCTGTCTGTCATAGTGCATCACCATCAAGCTAAAGGAATAGTTTGACAATGAGGTATGTAGTTCATGTTTTTTGTGTGTTTTATGGAAGTAGAATGTTTATTTGTGAAGAGCTGGTCAAGTTTTTGTTAGCCACGTATACGGGATGTGTCAATATTTCTTTATAAATCAAACCACGTATTGTGAATGTTTACTACTTTTTAATCATATTTATTGTCTGTTTTATGAGAATGTATTTTATAGTGAAATGTATTATTTCATGTTTGTACAGTTCTCTCGGCACCGTTGGTGTGTCCAATTAAATGCCACTAAATATCAAGAACACCTTGTGTCCGTTTTTCAACTTGGAGGGAGTTACACCATGTTATGTAGACTAAGAAGATAATCTTGCAAGTTTTGAGTTAAAAGTTATTATTTCAATATTATACTGTGAAATGTCCTAATGTTATTTTAAAAATTAAGTGGGAGTGTTGAAATATGAAACGGTAATTTGTACATTGGGTGAAAACTTAGAAGATGTTATACCTTCATCTAGTATGTCTGGTGAGTTTTACAGTTGTTCTGTTGAGTTCTGAATAAACATAGTAAAACTTTCATTAAGTCTCTTGGCAAATCAAGCATACCAACTCTGAACTGACACTCATTACAAAAAATTTTGATGCCCACTCATGATTAAAAATACATAATTCCGAGTGAAATTTTCTTGAAACATTCATCATTGCTTCACCAATTGTGCTCTGTCATAATCACAAACCTAATTAACATGTTGCTGGTAGAATACCCATATACGAGAGTTCAAGATGGCCGCGTGAGCGTTTCTAAGCTAAAGCTTCCATATAGAGCTGTAAATTTCTTGTTCAAGGAAATTCTTGGTTAAGTTACCTTAGTCTTACATTTGGTCGCAAAACTTTTCTAAATTTTCCATCAGCTTGGCGGACAATCTTAGGCTTTGGAAACAAAAAGATCCTGACACTGATAACACCTGCAACCCCTCTATAATGAATGAGCTGAAGCTGCTTAATGCAAAAATAGATCAATTGCAAAGTTCAGTGGAATCATGAATGAGCTGTAAATTTGACAGTTTACAGGAGATGTTGGAAAAGCTCATTTTGGAAACTCAAGATGCTCTAAAGAAGGAGTTGAAAAAACTGCAAAAGAGCTGCGGTATAATTTGGATCTGGAAGTTGGTATTATGAGCTCTAGGATGGAAGCAATTGAGAAAAAAATGGTTGGAAAAGTCATCCAGAGGAAGCCATTTGAAGAAGACGGTTCGCTTGTGATAAGGGGGTTGCCACATGAAGAAGAGGAGAGTTTGATGTGCACAGTAAGAGACTTGTTTCTGAGCGGCTTGGGGTATGACACTGTCCCTGAACCTGTCGCAGTGGAGCAGACCCGAGTGGCTGGACATAGGCCAGGAAAAGTTAAGGTGGATTTACAATCAGGCCAGGCTAAATTGTCTGTTCTTCAGAGAAAAGCGAAATTAAATGACATCGTGACTCAAGACCTTTAAGGCTGTAGCCAGACTTAAAGAAATACTGAAGTCAACTACTCATTTTAAAGTAGCCTTTAAAATTTTGAAAAATTCACAAAAAATCACTTGTTGAATTTAGAGGGTTAAGACATACACGATATGTTCCTTTCATTACCCCTTAAAGTGCTGATCAAAATTTTCAGATCTATATTCAAGCATGTTGTTACTATTTACAAAGTTCGGAACTCAGGCTAGCAGTAGCAACTCAGACTCTGTTTGGCCAAGCAAGTTGAAATTTGGTACTCTGCTCAGATCTAGCCTAAGTACTAAGCACAAGAAATATTGTTCAATTTTGAGCGCCCCCTTGTGGTTAATAAATGAAAACTTGTAAATGCTAACTGACACAGCTGGTTTTTATTTTATTTTGAAAAAAGCTTTAGACTATGGTGGATTAAAAAAATTGGGCACAAAAGAACATGATAATGGTCATCTGTGAATTTTTTGGGATTTTTTTGAGGCATTATTGATTTTTAACAAATTTCTGAATATATTTTCGTATGACTAGCATTGCTATGATGAAGAGTAAAAATTTATTGTGCAAAAGCCGTTCAGTGTGGAGATTTCCCAAAGTGCAAACATTATTCCACATATACACATGGGGATTTGAGAATATTTGTGAAATTTTATCATAAAATGTTTTATGATTTTTTGTGTATTAGCTGGACATCATGAAAATGAAGTTATCAATTTCTCATAAAAATGTGTTTGATCCAGGAGGATATAAATAAAAGAATAATATTCCACATGTAGCCATGGTCATTAGAAAATATTTTGGTAATTTTTGAAAGAGTTACAAATTTTTTATGAATATTTATCTGGCTCGTTGTGTCATACAATTACAGTTAATTTTTTTTTTTACTGAAACAGCATTGAAACTAGGGATATGGAGGTAAATGCATATTATTACAGACTTGATCATCTGAGAATATTTTGGTAATTTCCTTATGTACTGCTGATTTTTTATGAACTTAATTACATGACCAAGTGTGTCATAAAATCGCATTGAACAATTTCCAATTGAAAAAGCATTTCCTCTAGAGACTTGGAGATAATTACACATTACTACAGATGGCGACTTGATCATCTGACAATATTTTAGTATTTTTTGAATGAATAATGGATTTTATATGAATTTATTTCTTTGGCTCTGTGTGGTATCAAATGGTAGTTAGGTTTTTCTTCCTGAGCTTTCTTAGGAAATTATACCGTTGCGTCTTATGGAGCGTCTTTGAGTACGCATCGTCCTGACGACTATAGACCCGGTCCGCTTGCTTAGAGAGGCAGCGAAGCCACGCCGGCGGGACATCGGGATCAGAGCGCGCGGATAGGGGCGGAGCGTGGAGGCTTGGAACCCGTTGATAACTGCTTGCAGTTCTAGTTCTGTTTTATTTCTTGTTTCTCCTGTTTTTAGTTAAGTTCTTGTGTAGATTTGCTTTCTGTGTTTCTTGTGTCACTAGTCACCTGCCCTATGTTAAGTGATTCTCTGGTCTTTCTGCCACGCCCACCTCACCTTTTCCTCGTCATCTCCCCAGCTGTAACTCATTTCCTACTCACCCTCAGTTCTTTAAAACCGGTCGTTTTTAATTAATTCCTTGCTGGTTCATGCACTCTGCCCAGATGTCCATGCTTTTGTATTTTTCATGTAACGGTCAAGCTCCTTGTTTGTTTTAGTTTTTCTTAATTTGCTTTGCTGCCACGTCAGACTTTTGTTTTCTTTTTCTTAATAAATTAGTTTTTTTTTTATTTCTAAATGAGTCTGCATATTGGGTTTGCCTCACTCAATTCTGACACAATAAATTTATTGCAGTTTTAGAAAACACTAATTTATAAGCCTTTAAACCACGGTCAGTTTTGCATTACATGGTATTGGTTAATCATATGAAAATCTCTGGTGATATTCTAGTAAAGAGCACCAGCAGCAATGAGATGCAGCATTTCCAGAACTTCTAGGGGTCTCATCCATTAGGAATTTCCTGATTATTGCTGCCAAAACAACTGTGTAATGTTAATCTGATTCTGGAATTGCTATATAATTTTGAAGTTTGAAGATGTTTCATATCAGTAACAGTAAAGTGGGTCCATTTGGAGGCTTTTTATTTCTCAAACATGGTCTTAATTAACCCATTTTAAAACATATTCCTGCCATCTTCAAACAGTTACAGTGTTTAAATTATTTAGCAGTTCATGTGAACATCCTTATTTTAATCTTTTACACTGCACTGCATATTTCATTACATGGTTTAAAATATACATCGCTTAATTAGAACATTTTTACAGTATCTGTACTTACTGAGCTTTTTTTGAAGCTTTCAACACTGGCAGCAGCCTCAGAACAGCCTCTTTGGTAGTACAATATTTCTGCATCTCAAACACATCCAGAATGTTTCCTGATGACAGAAAAATTAAGGCCAGAGCTGACCACTGAGCAGGTGACAGTTTATCTGTGGAAAGATTTTCTGAACTCAGAGACTGTTGTTCTCTAGAGGAGGTGATCCTATAATTCAGCTCAATCAGACAGTGGAACAGATTGATGCTTTTCTCTGCAGATAGATTCTCACTGATCTTCTCCTTGACATACTTAATGGTTTCCTGATTGGTCTGTGAGCTACTTCCTTTCTGTGTCAGCAGGCCTCGAAGGAGAGTCTGATTGGTCTGCAGTGAAAGACCCAGGAGGAAGCGAAGGAACAAGTCCAGGTGTCCATTTGCACTTTGTAAGGCCTTATCTACAGCACTCTGATAGAAGTGATTTAGATAACAACATTCAGTCCCTTTGGATGTTTGTTCTTTTTCCATCACATTGACCCCAAAGTTGATGAAGGTCAGATTGACATAAAGAGCTGCCAGAAACTCCTGAACACTTAGATGGACGAAGCAGAACACCTTGTCCTGGTACAGCCCTCTCTCCTCTTTAAAGATCTGTGTGAACACTCCTGAGTACACTGAGGCTGCTCTGATATTGATGCCACACTCTGTCAGGTCTGATTCATAGAAGATCAGGTTTCCTTTCTGCAGCTGCTCAAAAGCCAGTCTTCCCAGAGACTCAATCATCTCCTTGCTCTCTGGACTCCAGTGTGGATCTGTCTCAGCTCCTCCATCATACTTGAGCTTCATGACTTTGGTCTGAACCACCAGGAAGTGGATGTACATCTCAGTCACAGTGTTGGGCAGCTCCCCTCCTTCTCTGGTTTTCAACACATCCTCCAGAACTGTAGCAGTGATCCAGCAGAAGACTGGGATATAGCACATAATGTGGAGCATTCGTGATGTCTTGATGTGAAAGATGATCCTGTTGGCCTGCTCCTCATCTCTGAATCTCTTCCTGAAGTACTCCTCCTTCTGTGGGGCAGTGAACCCTCTGACCTCTGTCACCATGCCAACACACTCAGCAAGTATCTGATTGGCTGCTGCAGGTCGTGTGGTTATCCAGAGGCGAGCAGAGGGAAGCAGGTTCCCCCTGATGAGGTTTGTCAGCAGCACATCCACTGAGGTGGACTCTGTAACATCAGTCAGGATCTGATTGTTGTGGAAGTCCAGAGGAAGTCGACACTCATCCAGACCATCAAAGATGAACACAAGCTGGAACTCTTCAAAGCTGTGCATTTTTTTTGTTTTAGTAAAGGAGTGATGAACAAGTTCCACTAAGCTGAACTTTTTCTCTTTCAGCACATTCAGCTCTCTGAAAGTGAATGGAAATATGAAGTGGATGTCCTGGTTGGCTTTGTCTTCAGCCCAGTCCAGAGTGAACTTCTGTGTTAAGACTGTTTTCCCAATGCCAGCCACTCCCTTTGTCATCACTGTTCTGAATGGTTCATGTCTTCCAGGTGGAAGTTTCAGGATGTTTTCTTGTCTGATTGTTGCTTCTGGTCTGTATGGTTTCCTAGATGCTGTTTCAATCTGTCTGACCTCGTGTTCATCATTGACCTCTCCAGTACCTCTCTCTGTGATGTAGAGCTCTGTGTAGATCTGATTTAGAAGGGTTGGGTGTCCTGCTTTAGCAATCCCCTCAAACACACACTGGAACTTCTTCTTCAGACAAGATTTAAGTTTACGTTGGTAAAGTGCTGTGAAATAATTAAAGAAACACAAGGGTTAAGGTTATTAATGAAACGCTATAATCTTAACCATATGGACTAAATGATCTGTTTTGAGCTCCTGAAACATCAGTAACTGGTTCAATGGAGAGATAAACTACCACTGAGTCTGGGAAACATGTTTAAGATGCCATAACTGTCATTTAAAATGGCCACTGTGACCTTTGCTTCTAATGGAAAAAGTATTCCATTATTCCAGTTTCCATCCATCTTCTACAGTTTAACCATGGTTGTGTTGCAGAGGCAGTAAGTCCAGCACTTAATCCTATACTTCCTTCTCCATAGCAACACTCTCCAGCTCCTCCTGGGGGATCTAAATGTTTTCCAGGCCAGAGAGGACACATAATCCCTCCAGAGAGATATGGGTCTACCCTTAGATCTCCTCCCAGTGGACATGCTTGGAAAATGTCCAAAAGGAGGCACCTGGAAGGCATCCTAATCAGATGCCCAAACCACCTCAACTGACTCCTTTTGATCCAAAGTAGCAGCAACTCTGTTTCCCTCTAAATGACAGACTTCCAAACCTTATCTGTAAGGTTAAAATATTCTGTTGACGACCGTCACAAGAAGCGCATTTCATTGTGATGTATCTGGAATCTCGTTCTTTTGGTCAGGATCCACTCCTCATGACCAAAGGGGAGAGTTAGAAAGCAGATGAACCATTAAATTGAGAGCTTTGCATTTTGACTAAACTCTTTCTTCACCATGGCAGACTGGAACAATGCCCTTATTACTGTTGATGAGGCCCCAATCTGTCAGTCCATCTCCCATTTTATCCTACCATCACCCATGAACACAACTCTGAGGTACTTGAACTCACACTCACTGTGGCCGAATTACTCACATATCTTGCACTTTTGAGCACAGATACACAGTCACACAGAAGAGACCTCTGGGCAAACCCAGAATTTGCTGGAGGGATTATATATCATCTCTGATCATGACTAAGCAGTAGAAGATGTATGGATGTATGGATGTATGGATGTATGGATGTATGGATGGATGGATGGATGGATGGATGGATGGATGGATGGATGGATGGATGGATACAGTCAAAAACCAACACACGCAAAGACTCTGAACTGACAAGCTTTCATGTTCAGACTATAATGAACAAATACTATCTGTTTTTATATTTATGATTAAAGAATATTGATCACTTTGAAACGTGTTTTTGGAGACTGTTGTGTTTGCTTTGAAAGTTCAATGATTAGAAGTATTTTTTACTTCAAGTAAATTTTGTCTCAGAATGAAAATGTTGAAGTGATAGTGGAATGACATTTTTAACCAACCTGAAGTGTTACTGTCAGGACAAACAAGTTGCCCTGCCTGATTAAGAACTACGCAATGGTTGTTATCTGATGATATTATATAGATCAATGCAGTCCTATGTGACTCTGAGGGAAATTGATTTAGTTATTCACTAAAACAGGAAGCATAAATACATCTGATTTTTGTGTTACTAAGCTGTTTTGTAGAATGTTTGGCAGAAACACATCTTGAACGTGAGATACAAAAAGTCAGCGCAGCTCTATCACAGGTTGATCACATGTTTACTATAAAAACTGTTTAGTGTGTCACCATGAGTGTTAGTGATTGTTGAGTATTAAGTCTTAAGTCAATGTAGTTCTCTTTTTCAGTTTTGTTTTAGCTTTCATGAAACATCACTTTTTAAATTTGTCTTAAACTTTTTCTAACAGCTTGGAGCAGTGAAAAACAGACTTAAAACTGTTTTACTAGAAGTAGATAGGGTTTCCTAATTTTGTAAAGACAAAAGAATCATTCCTTTCAGCAGTAAGAGCAGTTTAACACCAAGAAAGGTGCTGGTCCTGCATTCCATTCATCTTGAATTTTTAACTCAACTGTCAGCACCACCTGTGTGTGTTACCCAGTGTTAGCTACACAAATACCTGTGGTTTCACAAATCTCTACTCCTTTGATGACCTTCAGCCTTATTTGAGCTCCATTTCCAAAAGGGGAGGAAGAACCCACTTTAATTCTGCATCTCAAACTAGAAACATTGCTTCATGACATAAGCTGGGTGATAAATGCATATGAACTGGAAATTATTATTTTGTTCTTATGCTGGTCTGAGCAACTTTAATTTGCTCTCCTACAATTTGGCTTATATCAAGTTATTTCTGTTTATGTAAACTAAAGTCTTTCCTAGATTCGTGCTTATTTGGTCATAATACCAAAATTAGGCCCGAGCAGCGACAGCGCTGCGAAGGCCTATTGTATTTCGTGGAATTCTTATTCTTATTATTCTTATTCTTTTCCCTCCGAGATCGCAAATTTGAGGGCTTTAACATACTCAAAAACTCACCAAACTTCACGGAAAGTTGTCCCCCGTGTGAAATCGCGTGATTCTAATGTAATCGAAAGTGGGCGTGGCCAAACTGCTCCACAGCGC